>NC_063208.1:7363127-7392302 GCF_017589495.1 Alosa alosa
CACCTCCAAAGTGGGCAATGACAGAAAAAGTGTACTGATTTAACCGAAATTAGCAGAGAGACAAAAACAGCATGACAAAAACAAAAGATGGAGACAAAAGTCTATCATTGTCTTCTTGCCTATATGGATTTTATGGCTATTCATATTCCCAGATTAGACGTTTATTGGTGATAAAGGTTTATACTTCCAGTCAGGTTTATATTAGAGAGCAAAGTCACAGTTCTTAATTTGACCTCTGACCTTGACCTCACCCCTAGGATATCCGCTGTCTGGAACACAACAATCGGTCAAGCCAGTAGCCTTTCTCTTCTATCTGGATGTCACCAATCGTAAAATATAGCTGATCTCCACCGAATACCGCTGAATAAGATTTGTATGCTTTTTAAAGGTCCCTTTCCACTCATTTACCTTCTGTCTTTGTAGACTGTGAAATTTGATTTGATAGGAATTTTAACATGTTTCCCAAGTGACTGGGTTATCAGATTTAAAAACATCTTCTTCAAACATTTTGGAGAGCTACTTAGAAACTGTTGGAGACCCCTAGTGTATATACTACAGCGTTGCAGAGTTTCATTTGTATGACATATTTCTTTCCCTCATAGACGGAAAAAGTCATCAGTAATTGTGAAGATGAAACTTCTTTTTAACTTATCATACATGAATACTATTGTGGTCAAATTCATGTTCATAAACAAGATCATGGTGAATCCACCCAAAGACCTCCAAGTTAACCTAAACGGGATAAACCTAAACTTGGCATGAGGTAAGGATTTCTTAACAATATCTATGTGATGCCATCACAATATACAATACACAATACTCTGCCTAATAAAATAGCCTAATGTCCTTAGTCATCAAGACACAAACCCAAAAGAAAATAATATTTTTTAAGTCCCAATATTTACAAAGGGCACTAACCAGCCAGTGTTGGGTAGGAGTTGTAAAGAGAACTTGAGCTCAAGGATGCCTGTTTATTCTCACAGAATGATGTAGGCCTACCTGTACATCCGCCTCTTCCTGCCACAGTCTAACTTCTCTCTGCTGCACACTGGGGAACGGCCACCTCTGCACAGACCAGGACATGGCACCCTCTCACTCCAGACCTACCGTAATTTCTCAACTATTAGCCGAGGTTCATATATTGATTTAGCTATGAGGTTAAGGGCAGTTAATATAGTATTAATGAGTGTTTTTTTACTTGCATAAAACACTGTCCTGCAGTTTATACACAATGTGGCTAATACACAGGAAATCACTGTACAAGAAGACATGGGATCCTCGAGAGCCCAGCACATTCTCTGTCATCTATACACTCACAGGTTTCTCTTACGCCTGTGTAGACTCAACAACCTAGCCTGGCGAGCCAGACCCACATTAAAATGTAGGGTCTGGGCACTCACCGTTCGCAGTGCTCAGTCCGAGGGGCGGGATAATCAGTTGTCTTTCAAATTCCCTCTGCACGCATAATGGGGCTTAATAGGATATTTGTTTTCAAGTAGCAGGGAATTCAAGCCAAACCGTTGCAACTCTGCCATCAATCATTATGTTAAGCCCACCAAACGACTCTATACACAATTTCAATGTCCTGATTAAGTTTGGATTTCTGGAGCTCACAAGCCAACGGAGAGTTGCTAGACTAGACCTGGCAGCAAATGTAATTTGCTGCCGCTAGGGGCGCGTCTAGATTTCTAGGCTATCAACAACCACTGTCTCTTCTTAATCATGCTCCTCCATGTCTTAAGAGATTGAGCATATTGTTTGCTTATAAAACTGAAGCCTTCATTTCAATACTTTCAATACTTCATTTCAGTCTTAATTTTTGTCAACTGAGCAATTTTGAAACTAGTTTTGTCACTTCACACACAGTACTAGTATAGTACATTTACTATACAACATGCACTTAGTTTATTAAGCGTTTCTTATGCGTTATGGTTTGTATATTATAGTATTTGTTTATTTTCATTAAACTATTGATTGAATTGAAATCGTTGTTTGTTTTTGCTCTCCTATTCTCCTTAAGTCTTACCAATGTTTTAAATTGTTTACTGTTAAATGTAACTATTGTATTGTTGTTACTTTGTATGTTGCTTTGGACAAAAGCGTCTACCAAAACCCATAACCATAACCATTTCTAATTCTGAATTAGCACAAGTAAACATGCATGTATGTGTGCAAATTTATGTGTGCTGTTCCTTTTTTCAATATTCTTGTATGGGCTAAGAGTTTCGATACCGACAACTGATCTATGACTAATAAAAATATACTCCAGGGTGTTGACAACTGCTCAAAAGAAGCCTAATCTTTTCCCAAAGAGGTCTGTTCAAGATAGGAATAAACAAGTCCAGATTTAGAAGACATTGTAAGCACATCTGTACATCTCTGTGTGTTTTCACTGGTACTATGTTCTCACAAAACCCAACCGAGAATTTCAACCCCGATTTAAAATATAGCCCTTCAACCCTGATTTCAAATATAGCTGTTTGGCAGTTTATGCCAGACCAGAAGTAAGCCGACTTTGAACATACATGACTCACTATAGAATAACTAATCTTGAAATATCAACAGAACTAATACAATTGCTTGTATGGTTTTAATAAAGCAAACTCTGCATACTGAAATGTAGCCAATTTTACACAAAATAAGTTATTGTCAGACATTTAACAATAAGGCCTGAGAACAGTTTAATGGTACATTTTACTGTCCAATAGCATTGTTGTTTTCACTAACTTCATATTTATGTTATTCTATACTTTCATGCAAAGTACAGAGTCACATTTGTGTCATTTGTACAGCTTCTACATGCTGAAAGACAGATCACCACCTATTGCTTATTATGATATATGACAAAACAGATACTGCCATAAAACATGAATTGGTATAATTTCCTTTTGAAACAATGACATGACTTAGGACAGAACAAATAACAATTGTAAAAGGTTTTTTTCCCCCCACACAATTCACATAATCTTCCTCATGACCAATGACCAGTGTTTTTTCACGCTCAAAGGCAAGTCTACCATTTTAGCCATGTTAGCAGTTTATCACTATTTAAACATAGGGAGAAAATGGATAGCATGCTGGTATGACCCACAGAAGGGCAATGAGAAACCTACACTTACACGGTCATAGCAATCTGAAATCACAAAGATGAAATGATATTATTAGTGGTTTGTAAAAGATTCTTTAAAAAAATACATTTAAAAATGTAAAAAAAAAAAAATACAGGCACATAAAATAAGTTCTGCAATGTGAGCCTGCATGACTTTGCAAGATGCTATCTCAGAATAAAACTCCTGTTCTGGCCCAACCTCAAGTTGGCTTTGGTGCTAGAAGAACAATAAGCAATGCCTGCTTCAAAGAATTATCTCCTAATTGAAAATCGTACTATACTCTAGCTCAGTGTTTTTCAACCTTTTTTGTGCCACGGCACACTTTTGACACTCAAAATGTCCCACGGCACACTAACATCCTGTGTGAAGAAATAATGAACATACCATACGTGAAGCTGGCTTATGTGTTAGCAGTTGGGCATACTCGCCAGAGTCAAGTATGGTGGATTTTAGCAGCTCACCTTACGAAAGGTGTTATAGTGTCCTGCCATGTCTGTCCGCTTGAATCTGATTGGTCAGAACACCTTGTAAAAAAATCGTTGTTTACTTTATGTTAAAGGTATACAGGTAAAACCCAGAGAGCGAGGATTTACTGAGGATTGACTTCAGTATATGGCTTCGTCCATATTGTCATCACTGTCGGCACCGAAGTCTTCTCCGTTGTCAAAGTAGGACATGATGTAATCAGTTTCCTGCCAGGGGAAATCAAAATGTGAGTTACACGGCATGAAAGGTATTTCGCATTGCATTGGAAATAGCTAAGTAACTTCTCTTCTTACGTCTTCAATGTCTTCGTCATCATAATCATTCTCCTCTTCTGGTTCCTCATCTTCTTCACTCTTCTTCTTTTTGTTCCCTTCTCCGTCTTCCTCCTCTTCGTCAGACTTCCCTTCCGCCTCTTTCTTTTCTAGTGTCTACAGATTAAAACATGGTTACTCATGGCAAAATCAAATTGACATTTTGTTAAATACTGCCATAAAATTGCGACTATCTCATAGGTCAAAGGTTACTGAGAAATGTTCACCCTGCCAATGTCAGTGGTTTAATTTTTATAGAATAGGGGTGTAACGGTGCAAAAATCACTGTTTGGTGTGTACCTCGTTTTTGAAGTCTCAGCTCGGTGAATTTTCAGTACAGTAAGCTGTAGATATTGTTAACCTAAAATTCACTGAAAATATTTTTGATGCGCATGGGAATATTATTTTGAAAAGGTGTCAAATGTTTTTTTTGATGTTAATTGACTAAACTGACATATGGTCTGCTATTTAACATGTTTGTGTGGGAACTTGAATTTGAAGCCTACTGTTGATTATTATTAAATTAAATTCAATTTGGTACATTCTTAAATACACTGTATTACACTGTAATCAGGGCTTAAAATTCATTTTTCAAAATGGGGGGGAATTCCCCCCTTAGGTTATTCATGTAGGGGGGATTTACACAATTTGGGGGGGAGGGGGGGTCGATTCTGATACCAAGTCAAGAATTGCGATTTCAATACTTCGATACTTTTTAAAAAAAAGTGTTTGATTTTGGGGCCCCCACCACCCTGACGTCATCAGTAATATATACTGTAGTGGGATCATTCACAACAGTGGACATCCTAGATTCTGCTTGACTCTCTCCACACACACAAACACACACTGAAAATGATAGCTTATGTGATATGTTTCTATCATATATTTTTGAATTCATATAGAGTGTATTTATTTAATAATGCATTTTTTAAAGTATAGCATTTTACTTAATTAGCCCCCCTTCAACCTGACGGTTTTAGGCTGTAGTCGCTAGTGAATAAAAGTTGTGCATAGTGCGGTATGTGTATGCAAATCATTATGTTTTCTATGTCATTAGATACAATAAATGTTGACATGTCGAAGACAATCTTTCTGGGATCAAGTGTTGACGTGACCTGAGCTAGCAGGATAGTTACCAAGGAGCTCTTTCCAGATGTAAAAGTTTGCCATGGTAGCGTAGCCTATTTGCGTAAGCGCAAAGTGGTTCTCTCTCTCTCTCTCTCTCTCTCTCTCTCTCTCTCTCTCTCTCTCTCTCTCTCTCCGTGTGTGTGTGTGCGTCTGCATGAGGCTATGTTCAATTCAACTCAGTAGTTGATCAGTCCGGTCAATAGCACCGCATTCACGCCACTTAATGATTAGGCTATATTAACGTCATCAGACAGGCTGTAAAAGTGTATGCGGGAATTTCTCGCATTATGATGGCTAGAGTTGCGGGACTTGAACAAATTATGCGCAATACCCGCAATCCCGCAGTGAAATTTAAGCCCTGGTAATACACTTAAATAGTACCCTGGAAAATCCAGAGTTCTCGCAAGAGCACAATTTGAATTGTCTCTGTAAGACACTCTGGCAATGAGTAATGATGAACGTTACTTTTGCCACTTGTATCGCGGGGAGCCAATCACGTATCTGATATAGGCGGGCCAGAGGCGAGCTAAACAGATGACAGTCGTAGTGTTATCCAATTGCGACTAAGTCCAGAATCAGTCAGTAAACATTGGTCGTATTGTGTTATCCAATTGCGTGCAGTGAGATTTTCAAATGCATGCTTGGTGCCGCCCCTCGAGTTAGGCCATTACATTATTCGTGGCCAGACCCTTAATCTTTCTAGATTACCAGGGTCTGGAATCTCCAGGCTACTTAAATAGACTATAATACCACAAAACCAACGCACTGGATTGTACCTCTAATTTTTCGATAATCTCTTCTTTCCCCACTTCCACCTTCATCTTCCTCTTCATCGGAGGGCGTGCCTCTGTGTAACATGAGATTTGTTCATTTTAAAGACACAGTGTGTATTTCATGTGTGTAACACAGCTCTATCTCGTGTGTATAGCGTTCACCTCTCCTTATGGGCTACTTACTGGCCTTTTGGGGCTCTCGAACTTTGATGCAAAGTTCCTTTGGCAGCCGACTCCAGTCTGCAACACAAACAGCAGCTAATTCAACACAACATCAACTTGACGACTTAACAACTATGGAAATGGCCATTTAACATTGAACTCCCTGCATTACTAATTTCGACTAAGTTATCCTTTTCTTTGAAAGTTGGTTTAGTTTTCTGTGTGTATACCTCTGCATTTTGATTGAAACACTGAACTTTTGCACCTTGCTACATACATTTGCCTTGAGGCTTCTGTTATCTCTTACTCTCAATAAAATACACTTAACTATTCTGTTTACATAATATTCTACATTAGATTCAACAGTTAAAAGTATTACAGGTCAATGAGCAACCTATATGCGTCATATGCTTTGCTTGTGCACAGCACTTACGATGAAACAATTATGATGAAAATAAGTGTACTTTAAGTCACTTTAGATTAAAAAATGTGCGCACAACACAAGCTTTGGCCGGAGGGCTCAAGCAAAGTGGCAATCAAAGATCTTTGCTTTGACCATCTATACTTTACAAGCCTTTTGTCAGACAGGGCAGAGACCATCAGCATGCAAAATAAGATCGCCTTCATTGTTTGGGGATTGTATTGCTCACCTGGGGTCCACTCAATGGTGTTATTCTTGGGTTCCGAGGTCTGGTACTTGTCGGTGTATCTCTCTACATCTACAAAAGAGAACAATCAATGTACATCCACACTCACTTTACAATCCAATCGAGTTGTTAAATAGCACTATGTAGCTCCATTAAAACTGACAAGTTGAAAGTAAACGCCTAAAGAAAGTGGTTGAATTTGTAGTGCTATTTATGGCCATTGTCTCACACACACACACACACACACACACACACACACACTTTACCACTCACCCTTCTTGGGTTTAGCAGGAACAATGTGAAATGGAAGGTTTTTTGTAGAAGCTCTGAGCTCTTGCTTGAGGGCGAGCATGTACTCCACTGCCTCTCCCGTCTGCAAAGGCACTGGCTGGAACTGCATAGGCTACAAAGATATTTAATTAGCTTCACACACTCTACCAAAGAAACCGTGTCAACATTTTAAAGAATAACAACAAAAACAAAGAGGGTCTTACAGGGAACAGGGGAGAGGGAGAGGGCTTGTTCATGGTCGGAGGCAGGGCCTCTCCTTTGTTGATGCCAAGGGCGTCGACATTGAAAGTATACTGGCCTCGTCCTCTGCCTCGTCCAGCCATGGCTATATCTACCAAACGAGATGGGAGAGATTGTATGCACGTCGAAATGATGGATCTCGAATTGCATTAAAACAATACACAAGTATATACAGGGTAACAAAGTAACGTTACCACCGAAATTGCCAGCTACAACACCAGGAAACGACAGAAATGACAGCTTGTGACAAGACATTCGCAGCTGAACAGCTAACGAATAGGCTACCATAAGACCGAAGAGGATGTCAAAAACGTTCAGTTCATAAATCTGATATTTCCCTACGTACAGACAGCAAAAGCAAAAACGTGCAGGCCTCAAAAAATACTTTTGTTGATTTGTGTGATTGTTCTCTACAAAGCAATTTAGCATACGTTACCTGTAGTACTCTAAAGGCGTAGCACGTTTCCTGGTGAACTGTTAACTTCACAACTGGAAAATGGCTAGGCAGATAGAGTAAAAGGCCACTTTCCATCCAGGCATTAGCGATGGGGATGCCAGCGGGCAAATCTTCTTGCGAGGAGCTGGTGCTGCCCACATTCGTTCATTCAGCTGAACTTATACATGCTTTCCAACAACACGCACACCGACAGTTACAGCACTCCACTCTCATGCTTTCACGTGCCGAGTTACCATGTGAGTCGGCATGTTTACCTCTGAGGCGCTTAGCGCAAGCGCAGTAGCTCCAGCGCACGTCGGTGGTCCGACAGGAACATAAGAATCAGGGAAATCAATGCCTTGCATTGAAGGTTCCTAAACGTCTTTCAAGGTGATGTCACGGTAATTCCAATCGGTTTGGGGAAAATTGTGAAATGCAACTAAAATAAAAAAAAATCACAACAAGCAAGCAGAGACAGACTAATAATGATGTTGTGTTGTGAAAAGTAGGCAAACAAAATGAATGAGATTAGGTTATCACCTTAATTGTTTAGACCTAGCTATCAATCTCAATCTAGGCTACTAATAATTCCACTTTGAATGAGGAATTTGTTGCCTGCATTTAAAAAAAAAATAACGGTAGGCAATTTACTTGCGATCTTTCCGACACATGTAGGGGGCGCTGTTGTATAAAGATTCCCTGATTCCACCTGAAGCAAAGAAGATGGTCTGTTGTAGGCTACAGTCACATAAAAGTGATGATAAACGACTTATTTATTTAACCAAGTTTATGATTAATAACATTATATTTTTAGTTATTCAATCTGTTTTTTTGTGGAGAATACATTGCCAAAACAAATGTAGTAAGTCAATGTGGTGGAGGAAGATAAACAGAAAGGTCTTGAGATGAGCTTTGAAGAAAGGAGGGGCAGTCAGTCACTATTAACTAATAATAGGGTATTAACTCTATCTGGACACATAAGAACCATTCCAAATGGATTACTTTTCACTTTAATCAATTAAAGTGCCATTACTATGCCAGTGCAAACATTTCTAACAATCTGCACACGTCAATGGGATAAACCTTTGTACCACTTCCTCCCCACATATGACCTGCCCATTTCCAAATAAATTAAGACTCTTTCCTAAAATAGAACTGCATGTTTGATTAAGACTCTGAAAAGATTTCTCAGCCAAACCCAAAAGATGGTTATTGTTGACTCATAAGGATTACAATAATTGACTCCCCCACCCCCATCCAGTCTCTTATGTGTATGATATCTAGGGCAATAGAAGGTTTTGGGTAGGTTCAAGGCTTTAATGTTCCAGTAGTTTGTTCTTTGGGAAAGGGTTGAGATTTTTTGAGAACTATCGGAGAACATTTTTTGAGAACTATCAGAGAACATTCAACTGATGTAATCCTGACCATTTAACCTCTCTGATATCTGATGTTCTACAAAGCCTCTTACGCCATTTGATTAATTCGGATTACTTTGCAAATTCCTTGCTCCAGTGGTGTTTGCGTTGAAGATGTTGAGATTCCAAGGGAGTGATATTAAATATGTTAAACATGTATGTTAAAAATATTCATATCCACTTTTGAATTTGAATTTACGAGTCAGTTCAGATCAATCAAGCATTAGTTAAATACTGTGGCAATAATTTTTCAGTCTTGGACAAGGATCTAATCACTTATTTTCGCATATAGTGACCAACCAATCAAGGCATGGAACAATAAACAAAGGTCATTCTCTTTATTAATGCTATCGAATGTTGACAGATCTTGTAGTGACAGGTCCTCTGGGTTGGGAGGACAGCCTTCTCCAAATAAGAATAAGGCAGTGCCTTTCACCTTCCACTATTACTTCCCAGATAAGCTTACTACCTGAACTGTTTTCTGATATGTATTGCAAATGTCAAACAATAGTTAGAAGGGTCCATTTCACTTTTACTGAGATTATTCCATCAACAATTAGGCATCTCAAATACAAGGCTGTTAACAGAGCCTGTGCAAGGCCATGAGGCCAAGAGAAAGTATGAGACAATAAATGCAAGAGAACCCTTGCCAAAAACTATTATACCTCATAGTGTTTTGGGATAAAATATGATATATGTATATACACTAGATCTAGAAAGATAAATATAGAAAGGAAGGAAAAGAAAGGAATCTTTTAGTATTGGGACATACTGTAGGCTACTACAGAGGTATTAAGACTGTAGGAACACTATAGAGGACAGGGATATAGATTATAATACTATACGGTAAACTTCACTTAGGTGATGAATCAGAACGTGTGTGTGTGTGGGGGGTATGATAAAAAGGGTAAATTAAGGGAATGGCATTTTAGAGAAGTGGGGATGTGTGTAAAAATGTAAAATAAAAATGTAAATCAGGTTTCTAGGCCAAGTATACTTATACAAGGAATTTGGCCTCTGCATTTATCCCACCCGAGAATTAGTGAACACTCAGAGCAAACAGTGAACACACAGTGAGGTGAAGCACACACTGACCCGGAGCAGTGAGCTGCCTTGCTACAGTGGCACTTGGGGAGCAGTGAGGGGTTAGAGGCCTTGCTCAAGGGCACTTCAGCCGTGGATGTGGGCATGGGAGAGCAGTGCAGAGCCATTTCCCCCACCCACATTTTTCCTACTGATCAGGAGATCGAATCAGCAACCCTTCGGTGTGCGTGCGTGCGTGCGTGTGAATTAGTGAAGAAAAAACAGCAAGAAGAGAAACAAAGAAACAAGAGAGAGGTGGGAAATGGGGAAAAATAATATTTGTAGTTAAAAATACAGTGTAAGCAGATACATCAGGTAGGAATAGGAACAACAGGAAACATGCTGAGATCTTTATTAAGGCCAGGGTGAGGTATTTTAAACAATTTGCATTAGAGATCTTTATTAAGGCCAGGGGGAGGTATTTTAAACAATTTGCATGTGTTTGTTCTTGCATATGGAATAAGGAAAAAGTGTCAGAGAACATAAAATGTACAATTGTCCTACAATGTTCATCATATGTTTGTTTTGGTTGTGGGTCTAATACATTATAGTGGAAGTCTCTGTGGTTCACCAGATTTAAAAATTGAGTCATTGAGCTATTATTAAAATATATATGTATTTGGAAAGGGTTTGACATACAGTTTGTTCTTATGTGGACATCTTGGATTAAGATCAGAACACTACGCAAAGTTTATGATGGTATTTCCATAGTAGCCCTCCCTGGAACACCTATTTGCCTCTGGTTGATTGGTTCTTACAACACTCTTACACATTGATACACAAATGTGACACATTGTAAATTCTGTGGGTGTGGGTTTGAAGATTATGAATCATTGTTGCAAAAACAAGAAAGAAACCCCAAGCGTAATTCATATCTCTCAAGAGGCCACACCTTCCTATCATTGTCCCTTGGTCCTTCATAAAAATGTGGCTTGATCCCTATCATGACAGATCAGCTTCCACTCTTGATAAAACAGTACACTCTTTAGAGAGACATAGACCACAGGTCTTCTTTGCAGACGCTTAGACTCAGGAGGGATAGATTGTTGTGGCTGTTTTTGTTTTATATATTTGAAACTCTAACTGAGGGAGCTGAAAAACATGCAGAAGTCAAGTGTGTGGCTGAGAGTGATCCTTTGTGGTGGGATCATCTGTGCTGGGATGTTCCTCTTGACAGGTCGGTTGTGGTCTGACATGATTTTTTCTCCTTTGGAACATATTGGTCCGTTAAATATGCCAAGCAATTTTATCAAACTTGGCTACTGATGTTGACTGTTTGAAACAACATAGCTATTACATAATCACAGAAATGATTACCTTAAAGTTTGTCTTTATAGAGGTTTGATGCCATGAAAATATTTAAACACTTATTAAACAAACACTTCATAATGATGACAATTCAATTACCTCTAGGTTTAAATGTGAGTTTGCATATTTACAGGAGGGAAAAGAAACATTTTACCAAAATTTATGACAAATCATGAATAGCCAAGAAAACTTGATTCGGATGTAAGATGAAAAAGGATATTATATAAATGTATAATTCTGCTGAGTTGTAATTGTCATAATCAACAAAAACAGTCAGTGGCTCAAAGCCATTCAGCTGTCACGGTTTCTTGCTCACTGGGTGAATATTAAACAGAGAGTCTTGTGAATGGAAATGCTCTGTATGCAATGGGATACACTGGGCTATAAGGAATAAACATTAGATGCCTGAAAGCAATCCGCAAGTCAATCAGGTTTTATGTCCTACGTGGTGTTATATTGATAGAAAACAGGTGGGTAGGGACATATTTACTTTATGTGTGTAGCCTTCATTTGAAATGTTGGCTTGTGCATTAACTTCTGATAACCGAATGCATAATGGGCTGTAAAAGTGTCATATGTATTTGATGTAGGCCTGTGTACTTAACATAACATACAGAGTGTGCATTTAGATGATGTAATAATAACATAACATTAATGTCAAGGTAAGAATCCAGACATTTCAGGGACAACATAAAATAATAGAGAGCAAGTTTATTTATTTATTTATTTGTATTTTTATTGTCTTTGTTGTATTGTTATTGTTTATCTGTCTATTGTTGTAAGCAACTTTGGGTTTGAGAAAGGCGCTATATAAAATAAACATATTATTATTATTATTTATTATTATTATTATTATTATTATTATTATTAAGTACCTGAGGAATTACAGAATATATAAAAATGACGAAAGGTCTCTTTAACCTTTCCTACTTTATCATACTCTACATTAGGCCTTCAACCAGGAGTTGGAGTTGTGCGCTACCAACGGGAAGTTGAATCCTCTTCCTACTTCTTCTACCTGGAGATTGTCAACCGGACTTTTAACAACTCCCTCCTGGACACCACTTCAGTCTACTACAACAGCTTAAAGACTGAGGTTGAGGCTTTGGTGAGCAATTTTGAGTACAATATAGACCCTTTCAACAATAAAAACAAAAACAATGCTTGAACGTTCTATTTGGTTCCCAATCTACTTCCTCTGCATTAAGATAACATAACGGAAGCCTTGTGGGGTGAACTATGATGCTGATAATGGAACTCTCTTGAAAGGGTCTGACCAGAGCCATATAGATAGATCGATAGGTAGATAGGTCATTTTTTAATAACGATAATTTAGATACACTTATGGGGTGGGTGCAATTGCGTTTTCTGAATAATCTCCCGTCTTGGTTTTGTACAGAAATTAGGTCTAAGTGACACATACGTAAAAGGGAGAAAAAAATGTCACCTTCCGATATTTAGCAGGCTACGATATACGGTCTGGAATTTAATTTAATATTGTTGTAATGGTATGATACACAGTTTACACAATAACTAGATGTACCGCAGAGCGGTACAAAATATGACCGCCGCCCAGTCCAGCACATTTTTTCCACAAAAATAAATCACGCTGAAAGGCCTATATGATTCTAACTGTCTCACTAAATTGCATTATCCACACTCAATTCTCACTGGTATCTGCTAGACAACAAGTACCCAAAACATGATTAGTTCATAGATTTCACATGTAAAATTCATTTTATACAACCCCACCCCCATCTTGCCTGTTCATAATTCTGAGAAATTCTTGAATTGTGTGCATGTGTGCGTGTACACGTTTATGTTTATGTGTGTGGGTGTGTGTGTGTGTGTGTTCGTGCTTGTGTATGCCTGCGTATGTGTGTTTGTGCATGTGCATGCATGCGTACATATGTCTACTGTGTGAGTATGTGTCATACGTATGATTACAGTGAATGTATGTGTGTGCGTGTGTATCTGTTTATGCACATGTGTGCACATGGAATGGGTTAACATGACCCCTGGAGGCAAACATACGAAAAAAATTGGTCATCCTAGGCCCTACGGTTCTCAAGATATTCACAGAAAACTGTGTCTGCCCTACCTTCCTTTCGGGGGGTCCAGTACAGCGGGGGGGCTACAGATCAAAACAAAAACCGATGGTTCCATGCTATCCATGTGGGGTTACATGCCCACCAAGTTTCGTGTACCCCGGCCTTTCAGTGTCCCGGGAATCCTTGTTGGTGTACGGTCACTAAATGTACACATAAATTATTTTATTGTAAGGCCCCCCATGAACGAAAGTTCACAAAACTTGGCATGCATTTGGAGGGTGTCATAATGATCCTACACTTTCAATTTCGTGCAGTTCTGACCATGTCAGCCAGAGATATTGTGGTGAAAACACCTAATTGTTTGCTTTTTAATTTTTAACTAGGTGGCGCTATACATGAAATAAGTGGTAATGGGATGGGTTGACATGCCCCCTTAAGACCAACATACAAAAAAAAGTTGGACCTCCTAGGCCCTACGGTTCTCGAGATATTCACAGAAAACTGTCTCCGGCCACCTACAGGCCAGTTGGTGTATAGTAACATAAATTAATTTATTGTGTGGCCCCCCATGAACGGAATTCGACGAAACTTGGCGTGCATTCAGAGGGTGTCATAATGATCCTACACTTCCAATTTCGTGCAGTTTTGACTATGTTAGGTCACAGATACCTGCGATTACAACACCTCATTTTTACTTTTTTGTGTTTAACTAGGTGAAATGAGTGGTTACATACACATGCAATACATGAAATGAGTGGTTATGGAATGGGTTGACATGGCCCCTTGAGATCAACATACAAAAAAAATGGTCCTCCTAAACCTTACGGTTCTCAAGATATTCACAGAAAACTGTGTCTGCCCTACCCTTCTTTCGGGGGGTGCAGTCCAGCGGGGGGGCTACAGATCAAAACGAAAAACGATGGTTCCATGCTATCCATATGGGGTTACATGCCCACCAAGTTTCGTCTACCCCGGTCTTTCAGTGTCCCGGGAATCCTTGACGGAAATTTGGACATGCGAAAAAGATTGATATACAATATTTATAACACAGTGTAATTATGACCGCCGCTTCGCTGCTGGCGGCGGTCATAATTACACTGTGTTATAAATATTGTATATCAATGCATTTATTGACTGTCAATTACTCAAAATCGTGGCTCTGTATCATTGAACAGTAGCCTATTCAATGTATTCTAATCCATTGTCAATCACTTCCGGGAACTTTTTGACGTTTACATGAACCACGTGACCTTAACGAATTTTAAACACCCATTGTCGCAACTCTCTATCTATAAGGCTCTGTATAGACCCTTTCAAGAGAGTTCCATTATCAGCATCATAGTTGGCCCCACAAGGCTTCAGTTTTAACATTCCATATGTTATCTTAAAGGTGCCATGTGTAAGAATTGAGGTAAAAATATCCAAAAAATTAGCTACACGCATCAAAAGAATGAGAAGAAATAAGGGCGATGATGTCATTAAAAAAATGACAAGGTATAGTGCTGCAGAGATATCAACCTGAATTAGCATGCTAAATCACTAGCCACAGCCCGACAGGTGTCATAATACCAGTTTCGGCCATGGGAGGCAGTATGCGGGCAACATAACCGCCAGCCAAACTGCAATACACGTTTCTCGGTTGTTACTCTAGGGTAAACCAACTCACTTTCTGGAGGTATACTGCCCCCATCTTTTATGGAATGTGGAGTGTGAATTGATTTTTTTTTGGCGGACATTACACATGGCACCTTTAATGCAGAGGAAGTAGATTGGGAACCAAATAGAACGTTCAAGCATATAACTATGGCAATAACCTGCAGGTTGGAGTACTGACACGTCTGATATATTTTACAGATGGATAGTGTCTACAATTGCTCTTCCTGCACCACAGCGGATTTCTATGATGGTGCTTTTGACACGTCCTTCAGGTATGCTCTCCTTAAAAACCCTGTCCGGAACTCATCCCTGCTTTGCAATTTGTCCATACTCACGAGCTGAGAAAGATGTTTGAATGCATGGTTTCTGTCTTTCTACAGGAACGGCTCCTTAGTGATTGCGAAGATGACACTTGTCTTCCACACCCAAACAATAAATCCGGTTGTGGTCAAGAATTTGTTCATAAACAGCATCAAAGCCAATCCACCTCATAATCTAAAGGTTAACCTTGAATATACAAAAGGTATGGATACATAATAAGCTGGTCATCCTTTTGAAATTATTATTAGTATTTTCATCCATGGATACACAAATTGTTGAGAAAAACAACTGCTGAAAGAGATGTGTTCTTGCAGATGTGCAGACGCCAGTGGTTGCCACGACGACCCCAGCCCCCCCCACCCCCCCCATGGTCATCAGCACCTCTCTGACAGACAGCACCAACGCAACCACAATCAGTCCAATCACCAGCCGGGGTGCAGTATCACAAGTGGCCAATGACACTGTGCTCCCCATAGCAAAAAGTACCATTGCTGGATCCACATCAGTGACGACTAAAGACCCAAATAGCAGCAGCTGGACCACCGCTGTCCCTGCCCCCAGCACCAGCTCGGTTACCCCGCAGTCTAATGGCACTACAGGTGGGTCTGGTACTAAAAGTAGTGGATCAGTCACTCCCTATACCAGTCATGACTCGAATAAAAGTTCTGGTTTTGGTAGTAGTGCCTCTAGCCTGCCACCACATCACACAACAACTGAAGGGTCAAATGTCAGCAACTCCTCCATCACCTTCTCACCAACACACTCTGCCTCGGATGCAGGTTGGGCGAGCACATTCCCACACACAAACGCCACTGGGGTGACCTCCAGCCATCCCCTGACCAAGACCTCCGGTCTTCCTTCCCCCACTGCCACCAGTCATCCCATGACGGGGTCCAGTGATTCACCCTCACTCCACAACACGACCGGCAACTCTGGTAGCTCCGAAGCCACGACTCCCCATTCGGGGAACCAGGGGAAGACCACGACGGCGAACGGGTCCGGGTCGGGTAACCAGCGGCCCTACTGGTTTGACTGGGTACCGGGATGGGCCATCGCTCTCCTGGTACTGGCGGCGCTTATCCTCCTACTCCTCATCATCCTCTTCATCCTGCTGGTGAGAACAGCACACAAACAAACACACACATCCACACTCACACAAACACACACACACACACACACACACACACACACACACACACACACACACACACACACAAACACACATGTAAGTACACATACACACTCACACAAACACACACACACACACATACACACTCACACACACAAATGCACATGTAAGTACACACACACACACACACACACACATTTTTTCCATATGATAACTTTATTCACACGATGTCCCTTTCTTCATATTATATGACAATATAACTTTATTCACACAATGTCCCTATTTTCATATTATATGACAATATAACTTTATTCACACAATGTCCCTTTCTTCATATTATATGACAATATAACTTTCGTCCCATCCTTCCTCTCACCTCCACAGGTAGTGCGATGGTTCTGTAAGAAGGAAGAGAAGCAACTGCTGCCCGTGTCTGACCCGTATCAATGGACCCCAAGTCCAACGCCGGCCTACATGTCCCATTCTCCTGCCCCCGTGCTTAAAGACATGGTAAGAATAGCACGCACTTTGTGCTTATTGTCAGTGTGTAAAAAGAGGAGACAGGGGCTGAATGATTTAAAGTGCCGAAAAGGTCATCCAGGCCATGTGTGCAGTCTCCTCTTTTTTTAACACTTTGACTGTACTTTGTTTTGGAGCGCAGCGGACGAAACGTCTTTAATTAGACAAAAGGTGTAGATGCCACCTCTACCTTCTGTGCTGATCAGCTTTGTTTTGGAGCGCAGCGGCCAAACGTCTTTAATTAGACAAAAGGTGTAGATGCCACCTCTACCTTCTGTGCTGATAAGCTTTGTTTTGGAGCGCAGTGGACGAAACGTCTTTAATTAGACAAAAGGTGTAGATGCCACCTCTACCTTCTGTGCTGATCAGCTTTGTTTTGGAGCGCAGTGGACGAAACGTCTTTAATTAGACAAAAGGTGTAGATGCCACCTCTACCTTCTGTGCTGATCAGCTTTGTTTTGGAGCGCAGTGGACGAAACGTCTTTAATTAGACAAAAGGTGTAGATGCCACCTCTACCTTCTGTGCTGATCAGCTTTGTTTTGGAGCGCAGTGGGCGAAATGTCTTTAATTAGACAAAAGGTGTAGAGGCCACCTCTACCCCTACCTTCTGTGCTGATTGGAATTTGTGTGGTCAGCATGTTCAGCAGAATGGGGAAGTTTGTAAGATCTATTAAAGAGAAAGTGTTCAAGAGTGGAATACATGTAGCCAAGATCATAATCAGTTTGAAAACTGTCAGCATAAAAAAAGCATAACAAGGAAGAAGTGTTATTGTTGACAGTTAAAATGTGAAAAAAATAATTTTGATATGTGTGCATGGTGGCATTTTTTTTTTGTTGCATAACTATAAACAAAAACTTATCAGCAGGTTGATTCAGATGACACTTGTGGAACAAACTACTTAAAAGCCAGGGTTATTATCAGATAACTTCGACTGAGAGATAAAAACAGAGAATCGAGACAATGGAGGTTGAGGGTGGCCATGTTTGTTAAGTATTTGCATTGCACTATTGTAAAGAAAGTTTGATGGCAAAAACGCGAGGAAACACAAATATTTGCGGCGACCTAAGCAGAGGTTAGAGGTCACCAGGTGAGCATGACAGGACATCCATGAAGGGGTCAGGCTGCTCTGAGCTCAACAGGGTCCTGCATACATGCCATGCAGTGAATTCTAAAATATGCTCTGTCCCTAATTTAGTTAGTGGATACAAGCTACATTAAAGCAAGTCTGATCAAGACCCATGTGGGAACCAGGAAATTCCAGAATTGAATTAAAACTTAAATTCCAAATTCCAGAATTCCAGAAACTTAAACTCAAAATTCCAGAATTGAATTGAAACTTAAATTCCAATTCAATTCTTGAATTTCATTTGCATTTCAATTGAGGTAGCAAACAGGAAGCAGAATTATCCAGATTCATTCCAGAACCATCAGCTATTCAGATCTATTCCAGAACCATAAGTTCACCAGATCAATTCTGTCATCGCAGATCAGACTTCAAGAAGAGATACAGTGCTCAAACATTAACCATCAGTTGTCCAGATCCACTCAATTAGGCACAGATATGCCACAGTTAGCTGCACTCTGGGCTTCAGGCAGAACTGTCAGTGGTTCAGCTCTTACCTTTATTCATTTCTAAATGTTTTAATTGTGGGGTTTTCATTGTTTGTGTTCAAAGGCTGACGACCACCCAGACAAACCAAAGAGCAACAAATCTGGACTCTATGTGGTGAATCCTTGAAAAGAGAGAGGGCCACAGTAAACAAAAGAGGTAAACACCCCAAGAGCGCTGTCCCTGTGATGTACACATCCATGACAGGCTACACATTAAGCTATTGTCATATGTCTTCATTCATATGACAGATGAAGTTTCTTTTATGACTATGGCATGATTTTTTATTCAGTTGGATATGAAACAACTTGAGGATTAAAAAGTTGATTTGACCAAGAGGTGATTCTCCAGATGATATCTTATGCAATGCAGGTTACAGAGTAAGCATTAGTAAAATATAGGAAGATATTGAACATAATGTGAGACAGTAGTTATTCAAGAGACCTCACAAATGCAGGTCTTTATCAAATATTCAAATGCCTGAGTCATATGGATTACATACCTCTTGGGCTCGTAAGCAAAACAACTGCTATGTAAACGTCTATATAAATGTAAACCTGACTCACATGAATTACATACAACACAAAGGCTGGATAACGACATTCGAGAATTCATTGCATTGTATGTCTGTTATCCATTTGTATTATAAAGGAGTGTAAGGACAACAGAAGGATATTTTTGGAGAGCTAAATACCTATAGATAACCACTGGCATGACTCACTGAAATAGAAACAAGTGCACAATAAATAGATCCTTTCAACTCCTTAAAACCACTGAGCTCAGTATAGTACTTGATGGTTTGCCATTATTCATCATTCATTATTCTTCGCTTATGTACACAACTTCATTCAGAGACAGATTTTGCAGTGTTGGCTTTAGACTTTCCCTATATGGTACAATTCCTCCAAATTACAAAAGACACTAGCTGAGTCTGACCTGGGTTTGGCCAGGCACCAACATCCTGGAACTGCACTATATACTGTACATATACAGCTCTGGAAAAAAATTAAGAGACCACTGCACATTTTGTTTTTCTGATGTCATCCTACGGTTGCTGAGTGACATTCAAAGCATTTGCATAAATGTGCAGACTTGTAACTGACTGTAAACATGCGCTAACCGTCTCTGTTGGAGTTATGGATCCCATTGTATCCATGACAACACCATTTGCACAATCTGTTGGAGTTGTACTGAGCATTCCTTTGGTGGGACGATTCTGTACAGTGTACTGCATAGGTCCTGTCATAATTTTCATATATCATTTTTATTGTATATTGTTTCATCATATTTTAGGGATTTACCTTTGCCTACAGTGTACTGCATAGGTCCTGTCATAATTTTCATATATCATTTTTATTGTATATTGTTTCATCATATTTTAGGGATTTACCTTGACCTTTATTCAGATAGGACAGTGAGGTTAGGAAGTGAGGGGTAGGATCTGGAAATGACCACATGTCAGATTGGAACACGGGTTTCCCATCATGGGCACTTGGCCTCGAGGTGGTGCGAACACTGTTTCCACTTCCGGCACAGCTCTCGTCGTCGCCCATCATCTCATCCTTTTTGTTTCGGTTCACCTCTGAAGTTATGACAAGGCAAAGACAGACTCTAAAATAATGGCTCATTTCCTTTTGTTCGTAGTTATTAATTTGTTTGCTCTGACCACTACTTGACTGAGACACACCCACGTATCAGAGATGCCCTGCCCTATTTGTGAAAATCATAAAGTGACTTTAACTCAAGGAGTGCCAGGGGAGGGCCCCTGTGATCCGGCTTGTCCCACAGTCTCACTTTGTTTTATCCTGTTTGTGACTCAGAGACGGTGGGCCATGCACACTTCACTCGTTGATTTTTTTCGATTGCACAGAAATGGGCTCTTTGCACGAAAGGCTCTCAATGCTTTGTTTCCGGTGGAGCCCGGTGTGTTTGAACCTGCCGCTATTGTTAATGTAATTAGTGTCTACACGGACACGGTTGAGTGTTGCAACTAGTAAATCAGCATGTTACAATAAAGAAGGATTTATGTGAATACATTTGTTTATTCAGTGTCGGAGTGAAGATGTTCACTGATGAGCAGAATAAAATAGAAGATGCCGCTACAACACAGTTAATGCTCCACAGGAAACAAAGTGGCCTCATTGAGAGCCTTTCGTGCAAAGAGCCCATTCCCAATGCTCAGCCTCGTCAGCACAATTTCTTCTGCAACTGTTTTCCATTGAGTGCATGCCAACAGGTCTTTTGAAGTTTACTGCCAAGTTGCATAATGGAATTGGCTTACCTTGTTTTCATTAATACACTCCTGAAGTCGGTTATCTAGACATCACAAAAGTGTAGGGTATACTTTTATTAGTTGATTACCAAAGTAGTTATTCAATCATATGATTAATCACATTATTACAGATGTACGTTTCAGTCGTGCTCATATCACACATTTCTTATTTTACAGATTTGAAGAACAAGCTGTCAACTACCCAGGGACTCACTACCCAAGGACTACCCAAGTCATCTTCAAGACACTGACGGACACAGTGGTCCACAGTGGTCCACAGTGGTCACTGTGTATATTAATGTATAATGTACAGTCTTACAAAATAGTATATCAGATGTGTGAGTCAAGAGTATTCATTAGAATGTGTTTGAAATGTGTTTATTTATTATTGTTTATGCTGTCTGAGTTACAGAGTAATATAAACTCATGTTAAAAAAGAAATAAAAAAACCTCACTTTTCCCATGCATGCCACAACCAGTTCAGTGTCCTGGAACCAAAAAAACATTTCACATAACATTATCCAAGTTGCTAAATCACTACAAAACTCTACAAAAAACATAAATTACATACATTTCCAATTGATTTTATTGTTATATTTTTAATTGATATCCAAAATGTGTTTCCACAGGAAGCCACTAGATAACCAAAAGCTGTGCGAAAGTGTGTTTTGTGCTGTATGAAGGCTGCTCCAAATTAATGATGCAGACCTAAAGGGCACACAAACCAATATAAAATATAGTTCAATTGAGACAGAAAGAGGAGTTAATTCATCAATCGTATCTTTGGAAATCATTTGAAAACAATTTGGAAATCATTTACACTGGTCTGCCAGCATAGAGTTATGGGTTCCACCCTGAATTGAATGGTTTAGTCAGTATAGGTTCCAGTTGTCTGTTATTTTCCTATAGCTGCATATGTTTATTATTATTATTATTATTATTATTATTAATAATAATAATAATAATAATAAATATTATCATCATTATTATTTTTTTGAATGGGGTGTATTGTGTTTTTGAAGTGTATGTATATTCAATTCTTTATAAAGAATTACTGTATAATGTAAATTAATTGTTTTATGTGTACCATACAAAGGGGGATAGTTTAACTGATGTATATGCATCCTAATTAAAATAGTATTTATTTTTACTGTTGTCTGTGATTTCCTGTGTAGATTTAAAAAATAAATGATTATTTTAACTATAGCAACATTGGGTACAAATTCCTTCATGACAAAAATTCATCGAACAACAGCAAACAGCAAAAAGGCATGCTGTGGGAACCAACAAGTATTCACTAGGCTGTTGGCTCACGGTCATGGGTAACCTTATTGGATAATTGTAACATTCAGCTATTGGTTGTGTAAGGTGCAGCACTTAAATATTGCTAAAGCAAGTGGTTTTACAAGTCATGCTAACTGGCCTTTATTTGACCTATAAATAGACGTGTTATGTAACTCTGACTTTGTGTATTTAACACAAGTATATGTCAAAGGCTTCATCAATAACAAACATATTTACTGGAGCATGTGTGTACTTTTATTCACTTTTGTTTACCCCTGAAACACCAATTAACCTTTAAATCACCAACCAGTTAGCAAATTAGACTGTTACAGCAAAGAGTGCATTGACAGGCCCTATATGACAGATAATAATTCTAGGCCCCCCTAGGGGGGGGGGCTCTCTGGGGGACCCCCTGTCAGTGCTGCACTACCGGCTGTCTGTGGTATCTGGTTCGTCATTCTGTGCTCGATGGGGTTTTAAGCCCCCAACTTCGTCTTCCAGGCAGCGCTACCACCGTCGACTTAGGGGCCTTCTACACAACGCTGGTTTTTTTTTAAACCGGTGAATTTTTGTTATCGGTTACGCCTTGTGTGTACACGACGCCGGCAGTTTAGGAGACTGTAACCGGGAATTTTTGAAACGGCCGGCTAACTTTTGCCGTGTAGACGCACGTCTAGTGCCTTCCATGCAGCGCTGCCTTGATGACAACGTTGGGGGCTTAAACCACCAATAAACGTATTCTACCAGTATAAGTGGCCTTACATGTCACAAATCATCATTTTTATAGTGAACAAGTCTAGTCTGCCATCAGGGATGTAGTGGTAAAGTAAGAGGTGGGTAAACTATGATTTCTATGATCTCGGAGAGGTGGACTGCACCATGCGGTATTGGATTTTTTAAAAAAGGCATTCAGATCATGTTTGATGGAGGTTAATGTCCAAAGTTTATATCAATACCAGTGGTATTACTGTAAATGGTTCCTAGAGTGTGGGGTGAAGTATATCACACTTGTCAACGGGGGGAACCTAGAGTGGTTCCCCCCGTTGACAAGTGTGATATACTTCAAACAAAGCAGATTTCCAAAAGCACTACCACACACACACACTCTCACACACACACACACATACAAACACTCACTCTCTCTCTCACACACACACACACACACACACACACAGACAGACAGACAGACAGACAGACACACACAGACACACACACACACACACACACACACACACACACACACACACACACACACACACACACACACACACACTCACTCACTCACACACAGACACACACAAACACTCACACACACACACACACACACACAAACACTCACTCACACACAAACACACACACACACACACAAACAAACATACACACACACGCACACACAAACACTCACTCACACTCTCTCTCACACACACACACACAGACACTCACTCACACTCTCTCTCACACACACACACACACAAACACTCACTCTCTCTCTCTCTCTCTCACACACACACACACACACAATTGCCATTGCAAAATGCGCACTCTGTGTAGAATTTACCAAAAGGCAACTCCTGTATCAAAGGCATGAAGACAGCTTATGGATAGTTACCATAGTTACCATATACTGTGTACATCCTGTGAAGGAAATTAGATTGTTAGCAGTCAGACATACTGTATCAAAAGTCACAAAATGTCACAAAATATGGATATCGCAGACATAACAAGACTCACCTATAGGTCTGACAGAGCAGAAAGGCATTTACTGAGAATGCTGACCATCTGCAGGCAGGGACAGTTTCTTTGGAGGCTAGAGTGGATTTCACGAGGGGGACTGTGTTGGTCACATGGGGACCAAAAAAAAAAAAAAAAAACTGTGTGTGTTTCCTACCCTCTCTATTTTTGTTATCATGAGGGACCAAAAAAAAAAAAAATAAAATTACCATCCTGCCCTCTCTATTTTGTCTCATTTCTTATTCATCCATCTATCAATCTATCCATCTCGTCTTTGACTACTTTTTTTGTATTTTGTCTCCTGATTTTACAGTTTCAGTTTTCAATTAATATTGAGTGTATCTGTACTTTATCTCCTTTGTTTGGAAAAGTTTATTTGTTAGCCTTTTACAGTTGAATAATTATTGAAAGGGGTGGAACTCTTGTACAAGCCCTTTGGGTTTCGTTCCCTCCTTGCACCATTGATGTAAATGTGTGCTAAATAAATAAACTAAAACTAAACCATGTACCGGTCCAAGTGCCCACGGGGACCCAGGTTCAAATCCGACCTGCGGTCATGTCCCCACCCCCTCCCATCTCTCTCTCCCCCTCATTTCCTGTCTATATTCACTGTCCTGTTGGAATAAAGGCAAAAAGCCCCAAAAATATATATATTTTTTAAAAAAAACCTAGATATTGGTTTCAAAAAAGACATCCTCCAGAGCTCAGAGAATGGTGTTTGTGTATAATATGCAGTACAGTGCAATTCTACAGTGATGATACTGACATTATTTTATTTGTTATTAATTATCCATTTATTCATTACTGATGCTATAAAAATGTTCCTCTCTTTTTAAATCCAGTATTCCATTTCAAATTTCCCTTTTCATCCATTGTTTTCATCTTAGACCTCATTCTCTGAATGTTCAGATTTAAAGAGAAATTTAGCATCAGGATGTTTGTTTGGCTACAGTCAATTTAAGATACTCTAAGTCACAAAGATATTTATTTTCTCCATTACAATTCACTTGTCAACTGTTAAGAATCTTGTCCCAAGTCCCTTCCAACTTGAAACACCTTCCGAGTAGGCTACCATACCCTGACGCTAATTCCAACCATAATCTAAGAAAATAATCTAGCAATAGATAGAAGGGAGAATTCCACTTAATGTATAATCACAACTGTTCATTAAAAAGATCATTAAAAAAACGTATATATACAATGTCTATGAAGTTCGCAGATGTTTTTTGTTGGTACTTCTCCAGGGTTCATGATGATATTACCATAGCAACAATTTCTCACAATTTCAACACAAATGAGCATCCCCTAGGTTTACGTCATTCTTTATGACTGGATCATTTACGCACTTCACATACCTAAATATAGGTAAACACAACACACGTCATTGTTCAGACATGAGAGATTGTAGCCTATGAATCACTGGGTCTTATATATCAGATTCATATCTCTAGAATGACCACGCCTCTGCATCATGTTCATAGAACCAACACCTGTGAGAGCTGATTAAAAAGTGACTTAACCTGATGCATGACAAATTAGCCTTTAGTCGCAATCAGGATCTTGCCACACAAAGTCGTTCATACTGCCGAGAGCAAACGTCAGTATACCAGGCTACTGCTGCAAATCCCTTTATTTGAAGAGCTTAGGGAGAAGAAGCAGAAGAAGAAGAAGAAGAAGAAGAAGAAGAAGCAGAAGAAGAAGCAGAAGAAGCAGAAGAAGCAGAAGAAGAAGAAGACTGCTGAAACCTTCTGGGAGTTTTAGTGACATTCAGAACTGTACCTCACAGTGTTGAAGATGGAACAAACATCACATCTGTGGTCAAGAGGACTTGTGTGGGTTTTCTTAACGAAAGTGCACTCTGACTGTGATGTGTGGAGGTTTAGATTATACAATGTTAGATAACATAAGCATTTGTATTCAGGGCAGCATACACTTTTTTATTTAGATGACTGCTGCCCATAAACCATCTGATGCTTAGATAATAAACAAACTATATGCTAAAATGAGAAGCGCTTGTTTTGATTGAGTGAAGATAACTACAATCACAATCCAATTCCACTGAAATTACTTGGGGGAAAAAAATACAAAAAAATTATTTATGAAAATGCATAGAAATGGAGGATATAGCATTTTGGAACCAAACTCTTCATTTATGTTAACTACAGTTATTTGTTAAGGGTTAGGTTTGGTTAAGGCCATGTTTATTGAATTATCAAAACATTTTGATAATTGGGATTGTTAGTTCCTCTTCTACTACAATGTATTGTTTATGTTAGATCACATAGGCCTACACTACATTTTGTATTATAGACTTGTTTATATTATTCATTAATACATATATTTAGAACAAAAGCATACTTCTTCATCCTCACAAAATCATATGTGCCCTGCTAAACAAGGACATTTGTTCAAGAAATGGAAGACAAAGAGCTCTAATTCAAATGACTGCCAAAGAGCAGTTTATGAGCTAAGTTAACAATGAGGCTAAATCTATTTGCTAATTTCATGACCAAGATCCTAAACACAAACATTGGTTGGCCAGCTCAATGCTCCCACATGCCACAAGATAGATTTAGATTATATACACAAGACACTTTGCTCAATTGAGTGGTTTTGCACTTTCATCATTTAAATTAGGGCCCGTAAACTGACATTAAAACTGATGTTGAACAACTAAATGAACCCAAAATAGAGGTTTATGTGACCTCCATGGGGCAGGGGTTGTGGGGCATTTCCTGCTATGTGTTAACCACTGATAGTGGGGAGGAATGGAGATCTTATGAAACCACTCTTTTGTTGAATCTCCTCCAGCCACACAACCGAATGGACAGATCCGCAGTCGACGGGCAGTGGCTATGGCTGCATATAAATTGTCCACAGAGATCACCAACCTAAACTTCTCTGACTCCCTCCTCGATCCCAGCAGTAATTACTACATATCCATAGAGGCTATGGTCAACTCAGTGGTAAGAGGAAATTACAGTATACACTCTACATTGTGCTATATAGCATGCTTCTTCTAGAATGATTTTTATTGGCCAACTGGTGTGGCAGAGAGTATGGCAAGCCGATTGAGCATTTATTCTGATATCTTGATATCAGGCATTATTGTCATGTACATGTAAGCCATTTTTGTCAACTAGTTAACTAGTGAGCCATTTTTGTGTGAACTAGTTAACTAGTGAGGGCCAAAATATGCACACTAGTTAACTAGTGGGAGCCAAAAGGCTCACTAGTTAACTAGTGAACACATTTTAGCTTCACTAGTTAACTAGTTAGAGACAGAAATGTCTACTAGTTAACTAGTAAAGGGCAAAATGCATACCAGTCAGCTAGTTGAAGGCTTTTGGGTCTCACTATTTAACTAGTGACAGCCAAAAATGTGCACATGTTTACTAGTGAAGGCAAAACACCTCACTAGTTAACTAGTTACAGTAGGTCAATGTCACTAGTTAACTAGTGAACCATAAATGGCTTACTAGCTAGCTAGGTGATGGCAGTAGGCTCACTAGTTAACTAGTTGATGCATCATTTGTCCAAACTAGTTAACTAGTGAGGTCATAAATGTATACTAGTAAACTAGTTGAAGCCTAAATTCACACTAGTCAACTAGTGGCGCAAAATTCAAATTAGGAGGCGGAGAATTCTGGAAAATGAGGCTTTCTATTGGCTCCCTATGTCCAAATAGAACATGACAACCAATCACAGTGCAGAATTTCACGAAATCCCACCCACAACATTTGCATGTGGCACACAAGTTAACATGCTGGCCAAAGGTACTCTAGCTAGTAAACTAGTGGCTTCAGTGTGACACTTACATGTAAACTAGTGAAGGCAGAACTGCTCACTAGTTAACTAGTGAAGACACAAATGCCCACTAGTTAACTAGTGAGGTCTAAAAAGTGTCACTAGTTTACTAGTGTGCACCAAAACACCCACTAGTGAACTAGTGAGGGTGTTGTGGGCCTTACTAGTTAACTAGTGGCATGCATATTTTGTTCACTAGTTACACCTAAAAAGAGAAACAAGCTGACCGTTTTTGTTCACTAGTTAACTAGTGGAACAATTTAAGTCTCTCTAGTTTGCATGTGTGGCAGTGAAGCAGTCCAGCTTGTGCTATCAGCTAGCTAGCTAGTTCAAAGGTTTAAGTACTTAATGGGGATATACAGGGCTTTTATGCCTCGACTAAGTTGATGTTTCATATAAACAACAATTCATATTCATAGAAACAACAAGGTCACTAAAACATAATATATTTTATACCTGTGTTGCAGCATGTAGGCTAATGTTAGCAGCATTATAATGACATTCTATTGTCTGAAAGGCTAATGATTAGCCTATCGGCTCCCTGAAAAGTTAAGTGTTCAAACTAGCATTTCCAGTGTTCTATTTGATGGTGTATTGGCCCTGACTAAGTTCGTGTGATATATAAACCACAATCCTTGTTGATACAAGTACCAATGTTCGTCTAGAAAGTTTTTATTCACATTAAGAATTTCGCCATAGGAAATGGCTTGCATGTACATGACAATTATGCCTGATATCAAGATATCTGAATAAATGCTCAATCGGCTTGCCATAAGAGAGAATAAATAAACTGTTCAGATATAGGTCATGTCACACACACACACACACACACACACACACAAACACACCTCATAGGAATTCATGGATGATTTTAAAAATGCTGTTCTTCTGTTACTATGTGCAGTTGACTCAAACCTACAATATCACCGGGGGCACAGAAGGATATTATTTGGGAACTGCAGACATGAAATTCACGTAAGCATTCATTCATACCAAGTCAGTCTGATATAAACACAATTTTACATATCCTCTTTACTGACAACAACATCTACAATTCTCCTCTCTTGCAGGAAAGGTCAACAGATTAATGTGGACACAACTATGCTTTTCGTTAGCCCAAACCCTTTTAACATAATTTTACTTAGATACTTATTCACAGACTATATGACCAGAACAACAAGCACCCCGTTCACAATTAACTTTTTCAACACATTAGGTAAGGGCTTTTTCATTTTCTTTATATGTAGTATTAAATAGGCTAGATAGATAGATAGACTGTGGCCGGACCATCCAAGTAAAGTGTGACCCAATAAATGAGCAAATATTGGGAGCACCACTTGTTCTCAGTGGTTGCCATGGTCACCGAAGCCTGTTCATGGTGCCCAATTGTACGTTGTGGTTTCA
>NC_063208.1:7392802-7477802 GCF_017589495.1 Alosa alosa
TTTGGGAAAAGCAAAAGGTATCAGCATAATGTTATTTATTTATTTATTTATTTTTATGTATTTATAAACAAAAACATCTCTGTCAGTTCCATGCCGTTTTCAACAGCTATCAAAAACAAAGGTAATTTTTGGATGGATGGATTTTTTGTGAATGTTTCTTCTTCTACATAAGATTTTAGTCATCTTTAGTTCATGTAATACTTTATTGTCAATGCACAAATTAAGTAACAGTAGTCTGAAACGTTATTGTTAATGCCAGAGGTGGAAAGTAACGAAATACATTTACTCACGTTACTGTATGGAGTTGTTTTTCTGTGTATTTTGTATTTTTTAAGTAGTTTATAAAATCTGTATTTTAAATTTTACATGATTACATTTTGAGTGAAGTATTGTACTTCGCTACATCAAAAATCCCATCCTTTACTTGAAAAAAAAAAAAAAAAAGTTAAGACTAACGAAAACAGGAAGGGAGAGAAAAAAATTGCGCCTTAAAACACTAGCCTAGTGATAATGATCAGCATGCAGGCTAGCCTACAACAGGACATGAATCAAGCTGGCGCCATGCAGTCTTTCTGAAAGTGATGGAGAAGGAGCTGGATCGAGATGCATCAGATTACATGTGTATGTATTTTCCGCTATTTCAATGGGTTGTCTCAGTTCGTTTTAGCACTAATGATTGCAGAGATATTCAAGCAAACCCCATGGGATTTCGTGTTTTGACGTTTGTGCTCACCTTTCTTTGGAAAGAAGTTTATTAGCAGTTGTTTCCTCTGTCTCTTTTTTTCCTGTTTTGGCCTTTGTTTTTGGTAACCTGACTTGGCTTCCTTGGAGAAAGACATTGTACCAGCAGCACAACAATTAGCGGTCCACTAGGCCTACTAGCGATGCTCAACTAAGTAAACAAAAGATAGACTAGCCTACTTATGAATCGTGCAGGCGGAATAAACAATTTAGCTCTTTAGCAAGGGAGAGTGAGAATGACCTTAGACAGTTTTCACTATGTTGTATACAAAATCACAATCAGTCAAACTTTAAATTTCGTCTGACATTCATTTTGACATTTAAAGTAAGGAAGGAAGTTAAAATATTCAGGTAAAATAAATATATGGTGGAAATAAGCATTGAACGCTTAAATGTGTTTTCTTTAATTAGCCTAAACTTCTATTCAAAATGTTCACCACACGTTAACACACATATAAAAAATCCAAACATAAGAGTTATGTGTAATAAAGTGGAATGACAGAGGAAAAAAAGTATTGAATGTGCCTACTGAAATTTCTTCAATACTTTGTGGAACAGCCTTTGTTTGTAATGACAGCTTCAAGACATTTCCTGTATGACAAAACTTATTAGTCACAGTATCAGGAGTGATATTAGTCCATTGTTCTAAACAGATTCCAGGGGTCCCTCTTGTGAATCCTGATCTTTAGTTACTTCCAGAACTGTTTAATTGAATTGGCTGCCTTCAAGTCTTTCTGGAGCTTTCTCCGAGTGGTCCTTGGCTCTTGTAATTGACTATCCTTCTGACTCCCTGGTCATAAATATGGCCGGTTGATGATGCAGTGATGTTCCTTCCACTTGCAGATAATGGCTCCCAGATTGCGAATTACCCCACTATAATTGGGGGGTACTACTCCTTCACTTCTTCTATGACCATCATGGTCCACTACCATATCAATCCCCATCGTGATCGCCAAGTGCAACACACATACAAGGTCTAAACATGCAACAAACTGATAATCAGTAGTTAGAAGTTAAGTGCACTGAAATACAATTCTAATTACTAGTAAAAGTAATACCTTTACAAGAAGCCTATTGCCTAACTCATGACATATTGATTTGGTTTATTTTTAGATTTCATAAGACCTGGAGGTAAGATCCAACCCTCTAATATAGCCTACTGCATAAACAAAAAAGCAATTTTCCATTATAGTCTATGGTAGTCAGTGTCAAATCAACACAATTGCCTAGAGATACAATATGTGAAACCTAAGCCATCTTTAATGTGATTAAGTAGCATACTATGAAAAAACATACTACCACAAAAGAACTACAGAGTGGTAACCTACAAGAATCCGATAACCAGAACAATAAAAGTAAAAACAATACTAACCAATTAAAAACAAATTCAAATACTAGCATGTACTATTTAGCCTTGGCTACTTGGCTCTTTTTATGTTTCCACAGGTTTCACTGATGTTATGTAGGCTTAGCTACATAAGACCATCATGTGCATAATATAAAAACAACACAGGATCTGTGCCAACTAATTTCAAAAGGGCACAATAGGCTAATTTTTTCAAGATAAAATGAGAATGGACACCTATGGACTGGAGTTCATCTCCTTGGAAATGACAATCGTTTTTACCTCACCACAATGTAAAATAATAATAATAAATTATTTAAATAGAGAATTATCTTGCTAACTAACCTTGGTAACTAACCAAGGTCCACTTTACTAGCCTCAGTGGGTAAGTAGCAGATAAGTAGCCGGTAATTAAATGTATGAAGGCGTGACATGAGCTATGAAAGATGTTAATACACGAAGGCTGTAAAATAGCACATTTTCAACAAGCTAGATGTCTGCTAGCAACTTACATTTACCCATGCACGCCAGCAACAAACCTAATTTAGGCTACTGGAGGAATCTACCTAGCGTTTTGTCATTCAACGTTGGCACTTGCTTGAGAAGTTGAAGTCGTTCTCTATCTCCGTTGCTTCTAGCCACGGTGGTTAAAAATGGTACGCCCATAATAGGGGTGTCTGAAATCGCTTTACATTAATTTTTCCTAGTAAAAATAGGAGTTGACTTGTATTGTAGCCAACTGTAATGATAATTTTTCACAATATCAGAAAAAATATCTGACCCCCCCAAAACTGATATTTCTGTCTCTTTGGGGGGTACTGGGTCTTCATTGGGGGGTATAGTACCCCCCAGTACCCCCTGTAATTCGAACTATGATGGCTCCCATGCTGCTTACTGGAAGATTCTGAAGTTTTGAAATGCATCTGTAACCAGTTTCATTGATATGTTTTGCAACAATAAGGTTGCAAAGGTCTTGGGAGAGCTTTTTGCTTTTATCCATCATGAAATGTTTCTTGTGTGACACCTTGGTAATGAAAAACCTTTTTATAGCCCATCAATATGTAGGCTACTAACCAAGCTTATATTAATTTGCACAGATAGAAAGGATAAGTACTCTCTAACTACTTACAGATTCCAGCTCGCTCCTTCCCTTTCCTTGCCTTAGTCCCTTTTCTTAGCGTGTTCAATACTTTTCCCCTGTGTTATTCCACTTCATTACACATGACTCTACTAATGGACTTCCTGAGTTATTACTAATGCCTGGTGAAAATGTTGTGCCCCGTGATTCCACTTTTCAAGGGGCCCTCTCCTCCATTGGGGCCCTATACTTCCTTAATTTCCCCTAGTTTGACGCCCTTTAATCTGCTGAACCTTCTGCTCGTTTCCAAATATAAAAACTCCCTGCAACTCAACATTGGCCTGCCTGCCTCAGCTGCCTGCAGGGGCTTTTCAGTTGTGCTGGATTACTGTTCACTGCAAAGTGACCAAGGATGGGTGCAACTAACTTTGAAAATCAACTACTGCTCAAACTTAAAGGAGAACCCTGGTGATTTTTGACATTTTTGACATTTATCAACGTCACTGAGTACTGTCGGTATGAACAAAACTGAAACAATCGGTTTTACCTAGCTCGAGTTGCTGCAGCTACAGCGCTACACACTGGGAGCATGAACATGGCTGCCTTAGCTGCAGCAATTCGAGCTAGGACCAAAGTCCTTTTAGGCAAGTACCTCCACTCGGCGGCCATATTGCAACGCTTTTTGGGCACTTATCGGGCATCTATTTCTGCCGAAATGTGTGTTTGTAAGGCTTCACGACACCAATGTTGCTCCAGCAGCGAGATCACAACAGATGATTGGCACGATGTCTTCACAGCACTCCACATGATTGGCTCAATGTATTCACAACACACCACATGATTGGTTCAATGTATTCACATGTCGACGTTTTGCCGCGGAAGGGTTGTGATATGTGTAGACAACTGACCTCATGCATTACTATGGAGGATTTTTTGAGTGCTGTGTCTCCTCATTAGAAAGTCTTTGGTAAAACTGGTTGTTCTGGTACCCCCCCCCCAAAAAAAAAGTAACTAAGTAACTTTTACTTAAAGTACATTTTAAATGAACTACTTTTTACTTTTACTTGAATACATTTTCAGATTGGTATTTTAACTTGTACTTGAGTAATATTTCATCAAAGTATTGGTACTTTTACTTGAGTACAATATTTTCATACTTTTTCCACCTCTGGTTAATGCACAAATTAAGTAACAGTAGTCTGAAAAGAAATGCTGTTTTACATCTAACCAGTGGTGCAAATAACTGACATGTTCAAATGGGCCTTGATGAAATGCGTCGCTAGACTGTTCATACACATTTTAACGGGCCAAAGTTGAAGAGCTTTTGTCCGTTATTGTTCGTGCAAATATAGGCTGATTCATGTTCCCTTGCATTGTGTAACTGAGGTCCATGGCTAGTCTGGCTTTCATCAGACCAAGCTCAATCTTTTAAGAAATCAAAAAATAAATAGTGGGCAGATCAGGCTGGGTTCACCCAGCCTAGTCCATAGGCACCCGATATTGTTTAATTTTCCGATTGAGATATATACACGCTCTGGCTATTCTAAATGCAAAAATGCATCAGGGAGTTATGACAAAACGGTAACTAACAAACTAGATCCTAATAGAAAGCTGATAGCTTCCCTAAGCTACAGGTAGGATTATAAGGTAGGCCTATTTACAACATAAATTGTCAATAGGCTATGCTGGCGACACAAATAAAATCTCCTTTGAAACCAATGGCTTTCGCCTTACAGTATCAAAGCGGACTTAAACTGCCATATCGTGGCTGAAAAGTTGTAATAACATTCACGCAGCTCCATGAGTCAAGGAAAGCGCGAATGAAGTAGCCACTTCTAAATGGGACCCACTACACAGTAGCTTAAGGTGTGTAGGTGCCAAAATGAAATGAAGGTGTCATTGTTTGGATACTTCACACACACGTGCTTTTTAATTTCACAGACTACAACTACCAAGCTGGAATCAAAGCACATCGATTCCCCTCTCACACCCTGCACGCACTTAAAACAAAATAAACAGGCGTCTCAGTCTCACGCATGTATAGGCAAAACTGTATCAGACCGGTGTAACGTTGGTAAATCTTCCATTGCACAGAATGATTTTGTAGCACGTGCAATAAATGACAGTCGAAAGATACAAACAGTGCTGCTATCAATTTGCTTGGTATAACCGCATTTATAGTTTTCTACAAATGCAATCAATCAAATGGGCCTCCATCACTCAACCAACGCTTAACGGTAACATTACCTAGGTCCTTATTGATATTGCAAGATTAACGTGCCTGCAGTAAAACCAAGCATGTCCGATAAACATCCTCAGATTTATTTCAGCTTCAAGAAGAAATGGGAATTACACTTCATGTGAACATCGTCCTATCCTTATTAGATGTTCGCTGCAGTAAATTACAGTCCTTGTAGGAAGTGTCCATTGTTTTTCCAACCCACTTTTAACTTCCAACAAAATTACGTCTCACTGCAACGATGCGCCATCTAGTGGACAAACGACTACTTATCGCCAATACTGAAAATGCAGCCATGATGATGATGATGATGAATATTTATTTTGGCTTTCTTTTAATCCTACTGAATTTGTAATTATGTATCGGCCGTTCTAATACCGATAGTATGTGGGTGCCTGTGTGTGTGCATGTGTATATCTGTGCACCGCCATTTACAGGCTAATGAGTGTACAGTCACTAAATGTACACATAACCTAATTTTTTTAGACCCCCCCATGGATGAAATTCTACGAAACTGGGCATACCCCCAGAGAATGCCAGGTCAATCATACAAATAAAATTTGGTGCAGTTCTGAACATCTTAACTGAAGATAGGGGCGATTAAAGCAGAATAATATTGCATTTTCATTTTTACGGGGGGGGTGGGGTGCAAATCACAAATGAGTGATTATGAGCCAGGTTGATATGGGCCCTTGAGACCAACATACCATAAAAGATTCTTCATCCTCAGTGCCACGGTTCAGGTAGTTATTTAGGAAAAACTGTTTTTTTTGGGCCGGGGGGCCCAGTTTGGGGTTGTGGTGTTGGTCCCGAGGGGCCGAAATGACATTTTCCGTAAAAAAGTCTAGTGGGGCTACATACCCACCAAATTTCATGTACCCCGGGTGGTTCGGTGTCCAGGGTATCAATGACCAAAAATTCAGGAAGTAGATGGCCGGGAAAAATTCTTGAATTGTGTGCATGTGTGCATGTACAAGTTTATGTTTATGTGTGTGGGTGTGTGTGTGTGTGTGTGTGTATGTGCGTGCTTGCCTGCGTATGTGTGTTTGTGCATGTGCATGCATGCGTACATATGTCTACTGTGTGAGTATGTGTCATACTTATGATTACTGTAAATGTATGTGTGTGCGTGTGTATCTGTTTATGCACATGTGTGCACATTGAATGGGTTAACATGACCCCTGGAGGCAAACATACGGAAAAAAATTGTCATCCTAGGCCCTGCAGTTCTCAAGATATTCACAGAGAACTGTGTCTGCCCTACCCTCCTTTCGGGGGGTCCAGTCCAGCGGGAGGGCTACAGATCAAAACGAAAAATTACGGTTCCATGCTATCCATGTGGGGGTACATGCCCACCAAGTTTTGTGTACCCCGGTCTTTCAGTGTCCCGGGAATCCTTGTTGGTGTACATCACTAAATATACACATAAATTATTTTATTGTAAGGCCCCCCATGAACGAAAGTACACAAAACTTGGCATGCATTCGGAGGGTGTCATAATGATCCTACACTTTTAATTTCGTGCAGTTTTGACCTTGTCAGCCAGAGATATTGTGATGAAAACACCTAATTTTTGGCTTTTTAATTTTTAACTAGGTGGCGCTATACATGAAATAAGTGGTAATGGGATGGGTTGACATGCCCCCTTAAGACCAACATACATAAAAAAGGTGGACCTCCTAGGCCCTACGGTTCTCGAGATATTCACAGAAAACTGTCTCCGGCCACCTACAGGCCAGTTGGTGTATAGTAACATAAATTAATTTATTGTGTGGCCCCCCATGAACGGAATTCCACAAAACTTGGCGTGCATACAGAGGGTGTCATAATGATCCTACACTTCCAATTTCGTGCAGTTTTGACTATGTTAGGTCACGGATACCTTCAATTACAACACCTCATTTTTACTTTTTTGTGTTTAACTAGGTGGCGCTATACATGAAATGAGTGGTTATGGAATGGGTTGACATGGCCCCTTGAGATCAACATACAAAAAAACAATGGTCCTCCTAAACCCTACAGTTTTCGAGATATTCACAGAAAACTGTGTCTGCCCTACCCTTCTTTCGGGGTGTCCAGTCCAGCGGGGGGGCTACAGATCAAAACGAAAAACAATGGTTCCATGCTATCCATGTGGGGTTACATGCCCACCAAGTTTCGTGTACCCCGGTCTTTCAGTGTCCCGGGAATCATTGACGGAAATTTGGGCATGCGAAAAAAAAAAAAAAAAACTGACTAAACCTAAATGACCGCCGCTTCGCTGCACGGCGGTCATAATTACATCATAGTTCACAAATTATGCTTGCAGGTCACATTACTGAATGGTTGACAATATCTTCATTAAATTGTTACTAATTTTTATTTGCAGTTTTCTCTATTCCTGTAACGCCACCTGGACCACACTTCGTATTGGGTTGTATCCCCTTGCATAAGTGTGCATGCCTGCTGCACAGGACACCATAGATATTAGAAAGCTAGATACCGCATTGGGCTTCAGAACGTACATAAATAGCGCCGCCATCATGGTGGGGCCAACAATCACTGGAGGCCAATGGAGGAGCATGTGACTGACGGGAAATCAGACAGGCGTCTCCGATTGCCGGCAAATGTTGCCCAAAGACAGTAAGGTGTTTGCCCCAAGCAATGTGGCGGCTTCGTTCACATATGCCAATAGAACTCGATAGGTGCAGAGAATAAATCCCCATGGTAAATTATGTGCCATCTCATTTGTGAAACCAAGTCAAGGCTAAATTCATCCAGAATAACCCAAAAAATCCCAGTTTAGTCCTTTATCTAGGTTTTGTGAAATACCCTTCAGGTCAATTCATATATAGTTTAGCTTTGATGATGCATCAACTGCCCCACACGTAAGCCTACTTTCAAATTAGGATGTTTGTGAGCCATCTCTCTCTCTCTCTCGCACACACACACACACACATACACACACACACAAGGAAAAGATGAATTGTCAACTTTACTGTGAACTGAGACCAAACCATAATTCATCAGTACATTGTGAAATATATTATATCTGCTAATCTGATACCGAAATGAGGACTTCAGTTTTATAATGAGAGTATTTGAAGCCTGCTCTGTAGTTACCATGAACTGTAAAAGAACAAGCAGTAAATTGTTCTGGACAAGAGGGGAGGAGGCAGAGTTCGCCACTCCAATGGTGTTGGGGCCCCCTGGTGGTGATCTCAGGTATTACGAGTTCAGTTCTATAAGCAAACATACAGTATTTTTTAGCACAGTTCTCGGAAGCAGTACAAAAACTTGCAGAACACAAACACAAGGCTTTCTGAGGGGATAATTGTATAAGCAAACTATATAACAACCATGACATTGTGTATATTACAAGGGATTACATTGTCCCGAGCAATTAATTGCCTAGCTCAAGGACACAATGGTGGAAGCCGGGAATTGAACATACAACTTTTCAGGCTACTGCACGCTAGCCCAGCTCCTTAACCACTACACTACCATTGCCCATATTCTAGCCAAGTTCTCAGAAGCAGCAGAAGAACTTACAGAAGAGAAACACAAGGCTTGCTGTGGTGGTTGTTGTTGGCCCGCTGCCTGCTGGAATTGAAATGTATCGTAAATTGAAATGTATTGAAATGCATTGTAAATAACTCCATGGCTGAGGATATGCTGCACTTTTTGTAAAATTCTGGTGACCTGGACAGTTATTCAGGAGCTGGTCTTTGCAGAGGTAGATCTTCCCTGGGTGTGGTGCAGACAGTGGCAGCTACAGGCGTCTGCACATCTGTGAAAAGACACAGCCAACGTTCGGCTCTCTTCACCAATCTCTCTCAAAGTTCTCTTCACCAATTTCAGTTGACACACTATTTAGTGACTTTGTAAATAAACGCTATCGTCATTTTTGTGTGAAGATAATAAGATTTACATAATAAGATTCATAATCTGAGAATGATGATGTCCTCACATCTTGTATACTCAAGGTTAATCTGCAGATCTTTGGGTGGGTGTTCAGTCACTTGGTCGATGAATAGGAATTTCACCACAATAGGATTCAACATTCGTGTGTGAAAAGTAAGTCTCATCTTCACTACCACCGAGGAAGACCCTGCCCTGTTGGAGAGGAGGCATTGTAGATCAGATACAAAACATGGCATATAGACCCTTTCCACCATAAAAACAAAAACAATGCTTAAACATTCTATTTGGTTACCAATCTACTTCCTCTGCATTAAGATAACATATGGAATGTTAAAACGGAAGCCTTGTGGGGCCAACTATGATGCTGATAATGGAACTCTCTTGAAAGGGTCTATAAGATACATGTTGACCATGAACAAAAATAGTTCCACAGTTGTATAGCTTTTGGTCATGAAGTGTGACTGTCAGTGCTCTGTTTGGTCTATGTCCCTTGGTCGCACTAGCCTGGCTAACGTCAGACCCTCATCTCACCCGCACCGCTATAGTAATCAAACTGCTGTTTGTTTATTTAGATTAAGTAAAAATAAATCTAATCAAAAAGTGCAGTTTTCAGCACAAAAACGAATTTTATTCTTTTCATGGAGAGCACTGTTCTATGCTGTTCTCTGGTGCTTTCTGCCTCTTAGTTGCGCACGCATGTTTTCGTGACGTTGCATAGAAATCCATGTATATTTTTTAATAAAATTTGAGTTTTTCATGTGTTTGTGACCAGCCTTAGTAGCAGCCCTGACAGAGCAACATAAAAAATCTCAGGACATAAATTCTAAGTACTCTGTGTTGTAAAGGTTCATACTTAAAGTTTATGCCCGTAGCACCTGCGTAGACATCACGTATTGGGCAGGAAGAGCACTTGAAGACATTATCCATCTGGAAAAAGGAAGCCAGTGTTTCACCAGATATTCAGTATTTCACCAGAAATGAGGATACAAGGATACAAGAAAGTTTATTGTCACATGCATATAATTACTGGAAGTAAGAAATGCAGTGAAATTATGTCTGGTGTCAGCCTATTTGTGCATTAATGGGGGTTAGTAGATTAAGTGGCAAGGGCTGCATAAAAAGGTGGGATTGGGTGGGGGGGCACCAACAAGGAGCACCCCAAAGAGCAACAGGGGCAAGGAAAAACTCCCTTACCAAGGGAAGAAACCTTGGGCAGATCCACGGCTCAAGGGGCTAACCCAACTGCCAGGGGTCTTGGTGTGTGTGTTGGGGGATGACAGGGGAGATGGGATAGTGTGCTGTGTATGTGGGGGAGGGCAGTGTGCAATATGTGTGTTGGAGAAGCTTCCCTCATGAGACAGTGTGCTGTAAGTATGTTGGGGATGTGTGTTGGAGAAGCTTCCTGATGAAATAATGTGCTGTGTATGTGTGTGGGGGCAGGGACTTACTATTGCAAGCAGAGTACTGTATGTAATGTATGTGAGTGATGACAGTGAAGATGTGTGTGTGGGCGGGGGGGAGTGGAGCAGTGACTGTGTGTGTGTGTGTAGTGTGTAGGTGGGGTAGGTGGGGGCAGTGTGCTGTAAGTATGTAGAGGATGTGTGTTGGAGAAGATCCTGAAGACAATGTGCTGTGTATGTGGGGGGCAGTGTGCAGCAAGTATGTAGAGGGGAGGCTTACTGTAGCAAGCAGTGTGCTGTATGTATGTGAAGTGATGACAGTGATGATGTAAGTGTGTGTGTTGGGGGTGGTCAGGGACTTACTATTGCAAGCAGAGTACTGTATGTAATGTATGTAGTGATGACAGTGAAGATGTGTGTGTGGGAGTGGAGCAGTGACTGTGTGTGTGTGTGTGTGTGTAGTGTGTGTGTGTGGGTAGGTGGGGGCAGTGTGCTGTAAAGTATGTAGAGGATGTGTGTTGGGAGAAGATCCTGAAGACAATGTGCTGTGTATGTTGGGGGCAGTGTGCAGCAAGTATGTAGAGGAGTGCTGTATGTATGTGAAGTGATGACAGTGATGATGTAAGTGTGTGTGTGGGGATGGGGTGGGGGGCAGAAAGGCTAGGCAATCAAGGACATGGGTAGATGGAGGAGAAATCAAAAAATAATAAATAAAAAGTGTGCAAAAGTTGGAGAAAGTCAGGTGTGTGTGTGTGTGTGTGTGTTTTGACGTGTGATGAAATAAGAAAATAAATAAAAGGTCTGTAGCATAGGGAGAGGGATGTAAAAAGTGCTAAAAGTCTTGTAGGTGTGTGTGTGTGTGTGTGTGGGGTCATGAGTGCTGAGGAGTGAATGAGTGCAAAGTCAGTATAGTGTGAGTTCAGAGTTGGGAAATGTTTGAGAGTGCTGAGGAGTGAATGTGTGCAAAGTCAGTATAGTGTGAGTTCAGAGTTCGGATGGCCTGGGGATAAAAACTTCTCCTGAGTCTCTCAGTTCTGGCTTTGTGACTACATAGGCGTCTTCTTGATTTCAGCGTAGCGAGCCGTCACAGTATGTGTAAAATTCTGTGTAATCTAATTAAGTGGTCTTTGATGCTGATGCTTAGGCCAATTCAGGACCCATACCTCACTACAACATTAATGGCCATTCACACCGAGAATGATAACAATAACTGTAATTATGACAATAAAAGCATCCACACAGGCTAACAATATTGTTCTTCATATCGTTATAGTTTATTTGTCGACGCTTGCATTCAGATTACTTTTTTTTATATAACTATCATTATTGTTCTTGGTGTGAATGGCCCTTTAGCCTGTTAAGGATACCTGTCCAATTAGCCAGTTTACCAGTCCAAACTATATGACAATGATGACACAATTAGTTGCTTTTACATGTAGATTCACCAAGAGGTTTTGACTGTAAAATGACCCATAGCCGCTGACAGAAAGTGGATTAGAGCATTATGCCCAATATTCCAATATGTGGTTTAATGTTCTGCATTTCTCATTAGTGGGTCACTTTGATACTAAAAGTATGATTTTAGGTAATGACTGTATGATATCTGTACTTTTCCTGTGTATATCTGTGTGTGACTGTATTAAGAGGGAATATTATGACTTTGCAGTGTTTCACTGTTCTGCATGGCTGCGTCAGTAGCTATCTGCTCCGGATTGCCAGGTTGCCACTAATCAGGGTCTGATTCAGTGTAGTCCACGTGAGATGGGATGACCAACGCCATCTCCTGTCAGCCTTAAACCCTAATTATTTCCTTGTCTAGTTAGAGCAGCTTATGGATCTTTAGGTGAAGTCATGCTGTCTCTCCCTTGATGCGCATCATTGTAAATAAACTCTGTTCCTGATTTTTCATACTAATGGTCTGACTGGGTCTCTATTAAATCTATGGTATCAAAATTACCATCACCGCCCATAGCCGGCCCAGACCACTTAAAGTGTAAGTTCAGTGTAAACTGACCCACAGTCCTGTTGTTCAAGCTCATCACATGCAGCCCATAGAAAAAAGAATGAGACAATTTGGGACAACATGGGCCAAGTTATGGACAGGCAGCTTAAAGCAGACCCATGGGCCAAGTTATGGACAGGCAGCTTAAAGCAGACCCATGGGCCAAGTTATGGACCGGCAGCTTAAAGCAGACCCATGGGCCAAGTTATGGACAGGCAGCTTAAAGCAGACCCATGGGCCAAGTTATGGACAGGCAGCTTAAAGCAGACCCATGGGCCAAGTTATGGACAGGCAGCTTAAAGCAGACCCATGGGGCAGTGGGGAGTTACTTTCAGTTTCAGTTTTGATGCCCCATAGGTCTGCTTTAAGCTGTCTGTCCATAACTTGGCCTATGTTGTCCCAAATGTATCATTCTTTTTCCGATGGGCTGCATGTGGCGAGCTTATACAACAGGGCTATGGGTCATTTTACACTGAACTTACACTTTAACCTCATGACTAGGGCTGGGACAACGCGTCGACGTAATCGATGACGTCGACGCAAAAAAATCGTTGCGTAAAAAATCGCCGACGCCAAAATATCTTGGCGTCGATTAAGTCAAGCATAACGTGTGCTGCTTTATATTTTAAATTTTACACCTTCAGTGTTTTCCATACGTTGACTAATCTGTGGCTGGGCGCAAAACCGGCCAGCACACATTGATGTTCTATGTTGTACTATTTAAATTAAAGATAAGATAAAATAATTTAATTGAGCTGCACTTTTTACTCACGCAGCCTTTCCTCGCCCCGCCCGCTCTCTCTCGTAACAAGCCCGCTGCTCCTCCTCTGCATAATATGTGCATTTAACAAAATATTCACGATTGTTGAAGGATTGTTGTTGCCACATAGAAGCACTGCATAGAACACAGTGGGCTAAATTGCTATTAAATCCGCTTAGCATCGTGACCATGCTGCGCAAATTTGTTAAAAACTGCTGCATTAAAGTTAAAGTAAACTCTTCTAAGGTCTTATCACAACATAGTACATTGAGGAGACTAAACTAAGTTAAGTTACAGTATGCAATCAAGCAGTATATCAAAGCTAACGTTAGAATACTGTTTGGATGTCAAGTTTAGCATGCTTACTTACAGCTGCTTGTATTTCGTTACTCATGCAGGGCTCATTTTATTAACTCTGAATGTTTGCAAAATCCTGATGTAAATGGAAAGGTGTTTTCCAAGAAGACTCAAAAGTGCTTGTCCCAAGGAGAAGTACGAACAGTTTTTTGAACTAACTACATTATGAATTGCATCCACACATCAGCAGCCTTTTAACTGTGTTAATGTTAATTGCAAGGATTCCCTCGAACGTCTTAAAGTGACAGGCACTCAATTAGACCTATACACTACTGAACTTTATTGAATGCTACCTCTGGCTAAGAATGCATTACTTTGCACTTGTATAGTCTTTTATTTCGGAATCTTAAGAGCAATAAACATATATTGCAATGTTAAAGAATTCATGTTTAATTCATTGAGATATGTAAATAAACATGTATAAGTTGCTATTAGTCAATTAATGAGGAGATAATCGATAATCGATAATCGAATCGAAATCGAATCGGACTGAAAAAATTAATCATTAGATTAATCGATGCATCGAAAAAATAATCGCTAGATTAATCGTTTAAAAAATAATCGTTTATCCCAGCCTTACTCATGACAAATCTAAACAGCAGACAAGACAAAGGGGAGCTGAAGCGCTGCTGGTATCCTTTGCATCCTCTGGTGCTCGTGGAAGGGTTCAAAGTTCATAAAAAGAGAAGGGCAATTCCACGGAAAATGGACTTTTTGTCACATCCATAACGCCAGTGAAATGCCTTGGCATTTGTATGATGTGAATGATGACATTCATTTTTTGTGCATTTTTTCTCATGTACATTCCTCAGCCAAAAATAGCAAATGCTCAAATTTCATGTAATCATTCACATCATGCCATACCATCACATTTTACTGGCGTTATGGATGTTACAAAAAACAGAACAGGAAAAACCCAGGTCCAGGTGCTCAGTAGGATGCAAAAGTTAAAGGAACCGTATGCAAGAAATGTATTTTAATTAATCATAAAATGGCCCTGATATGTCACTAGACATTAAGAAATCATGTTCATTTCAAATACATATATCACTGACAACAGTAGTCCAGCCAGGATATTGTCATTTAAAAAGTGAAGTTGCAGCCCTCAACTGATGGTGATGTTGTCATGTTGTGCTCAGTAGGATGCAAAAGTTAAAAAGCCTTTATTATTTTTGAGGGCTAAAACATTAAAACACCCAATGCTTTTTAGATTTTGCATCCTACTGAGTGTCTGGACCAGGATTTTTCCAAATCTAAACAACATTTATACTTGTTTATCTACTTACCTACTACTACTAACTTACCAAATCCTCAACTTCAGACTTCAGCAACTTGTAGTAGGCTGAACTGGGATTCAGAAGAGAGTCCTGAAATAATTGATTGGTGATCTCCATGTAGAAGCAATAGGCTGTTGAATCAACCGGCTGTTGAGGACCGACCACTGTAGCAAGTGGATTATAAATAAAGGTAAATACATATTTCATCCTTTTCTCTTATAACACAACATGATATTAGTATGAGATAGTGGAGAAGTTATACAGAATATCAGATGAGATTGTCAGATTCCAATAGGGATTATACATATTTATTCATAGATAATGCACATCATACAGCACACCTTTGACTTTTGACTTTGCAGGTTACAGAAATGTCACAATAACAATCTTTATTTGTTAACTGCGCTTATGTTAGTGCTGGCAAATGACCTCTGCTTGGAACCCTGGCGGATATGGATCCGGTTTTCTTGGCATGGAACTTTCCACATTTTGAGATAAGGAAGGCCACATGACTGAAATGTTATCAAATAATCGGTGTGTCATCTGTCGAGACTCAGCGAATGAGGAGTAGTAGAGGCTGACTTACTGCTGGAACTGGTGGTTGGGGGCGTACTCTCACTGGCGGGAACCCCTCTGGTGCTGTAGGTGCTAGGAATCCTGGTGGTGGTGGGTATGGTGGTTTTGGTCACTGACAAAGCAGAGATCTTTTAGCACTTTGACATCTTTCTTGGATTCAATAGCAATTTACACAAAACTAGGGACCCACATTTGAAACCACAATACACAATTGGGCACCATGAACAGGCTTCAGTGAGGTGGCCACCACATATAGAGAACAAGTGGTGCTCCCAATATTTGCTCATTTATTTTGCTCATGAACCAGCAACCCTCCGGTTACAAGCCCAAAGCCCTAACCAGTAGGCCACGACTGCCCCATACAAATAGCATAGATAGCATACATAGCATATAGCACATGCTGTAGCTTTAGCAGCACATGGGGCGAATTTTCTACCATGTTGTGCGTCCTACAAAGAGAAGCCCTGGACTATGCTTTTACTTGGGAATTAGGCCTAATGTTTCATTTAAATTTGTAATTTAGTGATAAACTAAACTAAATAAAGAAAATGAAAAAGCCCTTACTATATGTGCTGAGATGGTTAATTCTGAACGGTGCGCTTGTTGTTATGCTCATATAGTCCTCGAAAATGTATGTAAGCAAAATGGTGTTTAGGCTGGTTGGACTTAAGGAGAAGAGAATAGTTGTCTCCACATTAATCAGTTGACCTCTCCTGCAAGAGAGAAGGTGTACAAGCATGAGATGGACATCATCTGATTAAAAATTGTAAAATGTTGTTGTCAGTAAGGAGGAAATATAAAAGCTGACATGGTATGAGTGCTTACGTGAATTTCATGTCTGCAGTTCCCAAATAAAGGCCTGCTGTGGCTCCAGAGATATTGTAGGTTTCAGTCAACTGCACAAAATAACAAAAGAACAGTATTTTCAAAATCATCCATGAATTCTGTGAGGCAACTGGGAGTGTGAGTGTGTGTGTGTCTGTGTGTATTAAGTATAAGTATATATACTTTTTTGATCCTGTGAGGGAAATTTGGTCTCTGCATTTAACCCAATCAGTGAATTAGTGAAACACAAACAGCACACAGTGAGGTGAAGCACACACTAATCCCGGCGCAGTGAGCTGCCTGCTACAATGGCGGCGCTCGGGGAGCAGTGAGGGGTTAGGTGCCTTGCTCAAGGGCACTTCAGCTGCGGCCCACTGGTCAGGGCTCGAACTGGCAACCCTCCGGTTACAAGTCCGGAGTGCTAACCAGTGGGCCACGGCTGCCGTGTGTGTGTGTGTGTGTGTGTGTGTGTGTGTGTGTGTGTGTGTGTGTGTGTGTGTGTGTGTGTGTGTGTGTGTGTGTGTGTGTGTGTGTGTGTGTGTGTGTGTGTGTGTGTGTGTGTGTGTGTGTGTGTGTGTGTGTGTGTGTGTGTGTGTGTGTGTGTGTGTGTGTGTGTGTGTGTGTGTGTGTGTGTGTGTGTGTGTGTGTGTTGTGTGTGTGTGTGTGTGTGTGTGTGTGTGTGTGTGTGTGTGTGTGTGTGTGTACATTCACACACCCATACATTTGTTTGTTCCCTACCACACCAGTTGGCCAATAAAAGCTCTAGAAGAAGCATGCTACATCAGCACCATGTAGAGTGTATACTGTAATTTCCTCTTACCACTGAATCGACCAAAGACTCTAGGTATTTGTAGTAAATAGTGTCGGGGTTGAGGAGGGAATCAGTAAATGGAAGGTTGGTGATCTCTGTGGACAATGAATAAGCAGCCATAGCTACTGCCTGTCGACTGCGGATCCGTCCAGTCGGTTGTGTGGCTGGAGGAGATTCAACAAAAGAGTGGTTTCATAAGATCTGCATTCCTCCCCATTATCACTGGTTCACACATAGCAGGAAATGCCCCACAACCAGGCAGGTCATATTTTGGGTTAATTTAGTTGTTCAACATCAGTTTTAAAGCAGCACTAAAGAAGATTTGCTCTCGGGGTCCCCCTACAGTTGAGAAGCGCAATAATAAATAAACTAAATATGTGTCTTTTCCTACAAAGTATGAACATAACTCCAATGTAATAAAGAGGGAATGCACCAACAGCAGTCTGTAGAAAGAGATCTCTGAATGCAGTAGAAGAGGAGCTGTAAGTGAGTAGCAAAGATTCTAGAACAGAGTACTCTAATATATACCAGAATACAGGAAATCACATCAAACAAATTAACCCCCCCCCCCACACACACACACACACACACATAAGCGACAATTAGTGGGGGGCCCTTAAAACATCTGGGCCCAGGAGCCCGAAAGTTCATAATCCGTGTACAGATATGTGCAATGTAGTGGCAGTACTATTATAGTAGTAGTAAGAACAATATCTATATATGCAGTGTATTCCAGAAAAACTGAATAAATATGGATATTTAGTATGAACCATATAAACATATATATAGGCTAATTTGCATCTGTAGATAGTCTATGGGCAGCCATCCAAATAAAAAAGAATAATGGACTGGACTCATTTTTGCACACCTAAGTTTTAGCAATAACTCATAATCACTTTCCTCAGCAGTGAGTGTATAGCTACAGGGATGATGTCCACGCTGTGTTACTGGCATTAGTGGTCCCTGGGATTATCGGTGCCTTGCCCTACCTGCTCAGCCACTGCCACACCTTGTACAGGTTGTACGACAATTACACTTTAACAACAGTTAATGGTTATTTCTATTTCAACCATTTTACCATACCAACCATAAGTTTGAGTTGCAGAACCCCCTAAACCGGCCCATTGCTATAGTGGTAGCAGCAGTAATTAAGCTACAGTAGTGTAAAACACCCTTATACTTTGGCTATCCCTTCACATGAACTTCAAAACACAGAACAGACATTATAAATGTAAAATAGGGGAACTCACAAGAGACTGCAAATATCTCAGCCAACACTAGACCAACACACAAAATCAGTCTTGCAGGCTGTGCCATTTTCCTCTTCATCAGACAGACTTACAGGTAAAACACACAGAAAAAAAATCACAATTATGCCAATATGCTAATATGAATTATATTGTTGCAGCCTGGTAGGAGGTTGTTGAGCGTCAAGCCACTTTTTATATTGAAGAAAGGGGGTTGCACTTGCCCCATTTCAAGGGGGAGTGGCCATCGATCATGTAAGTTTTCAATTAATTTGGCCAACACTGCTGTCAACAGAGGGAGATTCTGCAAATGATGTCATGCAATGTTTCAGGTCTAATCAAAAGATTTTAAATGTTTGAAATTAAGGACAATTAGATCTATTGTATTAGTCCTTCATCTGAAATCAAGTGATATGAAATCATTCAAGCGAGTTAAAGGCTTGGTGGGAGGATCCAATAATAGATCTATTTGAACTGTTCTGATCAGCTATCTCAAACATTCTCCTCCCACCAAGCCTTCAACCCGATTTCCTAGAAATTAGTTCATATCACTTGAATGCCAGGTGGAGTGAAAGAGGCAGATTGATGGCATTTGTATCAACATTTCTTCTGATTGGAGAGAGGTGTAGGAGATTGTGTATTGTCCAAAGGCTGCATTGTTTCCCAGCCCTGATTATTCTATCATGTCGATTTGATATCGAGGCCTTTTGATGTTGATGAGCTTTGTGAGCAAAGGTCAATCAGGAACACAATGCAGTTCTTTTATGTTTAAATAACAGTGTCAGACTAATTCTGATGCTACATTGGCTTATGACACTGCATTTGCCCACCCAGGAACGCTTAATATCGCATTATGCTACGTTGTTGATCAAGTAGGCTCACGACCCTTTTAGATGGTTTTTGACTCCATGGGTACCGTCTTAGTGATAAATGACGTTGAAGGAAAGATCTAGCAGTATTAGCCTGAGTTAACCCAGATGAACCTGTTAGCAAACTTTACTTTGTTCTGCAAGTTGTGGATGTGTAGTTTCTTTGTAATTGAGTAAACAACTGCATTTAAAACCTTCATTTAGAAGAAAAATTTGCTTGTTGAACTTCTGAAACGATTTGTAAGAGTTCAGTGCACTTACATTTAAGTTTAAGTTTAAATATAGCTGCAAGCAGCAATGACGGGCCAGGCAGGCTGGAGTTGCCATGGCAACTCAATGCTGTTACATGAGACATATGTCCATAAGCTGTCAGAGCAAGTTTCATATCTAGCACCCAAAGATTGCCTGAGATATATGGTCATTTCCTGTTTGGCGGCTTCACAGTGGATTTCAATTGGCTGTGTTAGGTGAACGCTTGTGAATATGGCTTCAAAAATCAAGACATATCTAAGGCTCAGTCTGAAGTTAATCTGTGCCAAGGTACACGACAAACAGACAATTTCTGTGACCTGTGAAAACGTTTTTCGCGTTTTGGACAAAATCGAAGATGGCGGCAAGATCGGTCATGTTGATGTCACAAGTAGCCTTTGTCAGCCTAAAGACCTCACACAGTATTACCAGAGATCACTAGTAAGTTTTAATTCCAAACACATCAACAGCTACAGGTCAAAATGCCTTTTTGCTAATTGCAGTGCCCCCTAGAGGTCAACGGTCACCAAAATTCTAGAGCATCCTCCCAATGGGATGTGAAGTCATGTACTAAGTTTAGTTTTGATACATGCAAAGGTTGCTGAGATATGAGTTCACTTCCTGTTTGGCAGCTTCGCCGTCAAATTTGATTGGCTGTGACAGAATGAAATGAATACACAATGGGATAACTTTTGTGAGACTTGGTATGAAGATCATGTGTGTCAAGTTTGGTGTCGATTGGAAAAAAATTGTGACCTGTGAAGATTTAGTTTCACTTTCGCTAAAATCCAATAGTGCCTTGAACTCGGCTTGGTCCAAGGATTCAAACGATACCTCATTTTTGAAAATCGGGCCAATGGGTCAGAAGTTATGTGCGTGAATGCACATCCAACTTTGACCTGTTGGTGGCACTACAGCGTTCGAGGTGCCAATTTGAAACTTTGTGAAATTAATAATGGGACTGTCCCCAATCAGTGTTCCAAATTCCACAACATTTTACCCGACAGAAGAATAAGAATAGGAAAACATATTTGAAACACGTAATAGGAAACACAATGGGTGCCTACACAGCTTTTCTGCTTGGCCCCCAATTTCACTGCTGGTTTAGCCTGGTTACGGCCAGACCTGATCTCAATTTAAATTGAAATTGGGTCTGGAGAAGGTTCATTCACCTGCTATTTCCAAGGGGCTTCCCCATAGGACACCGATCAAAATGCCTCTGGACGAAATTGAATAGACCTAAAACCAATCAGAGCAATGAAGGAGATGACATATGCAGAGAAACGGAAACTGCTTTGATGTCATGTTAAGCTCGCCTCAACATTTGTGATTGGTGCCCGGGTTTTAGGAACATTGGAAATGGAAGTGAATGGCCTCTTTACCAGACGGACCTGCAGAGCAAATTTAAATTTGCCAGAGGTTCATCTGTGTTCTCCCAGGCTACTGCTGGTTATCCCCAAGTCAATGAAGACTTCCAAGATTCACTCTCAATCTCAACTTGTGTCTGGTGTCAACCAAGCTATAGCAGTGTATAATTTTTCTGCATCAAACTCAGGCAACAAACACAAAAGGCAGAGACCTCCATGTGTTATTACTTGGCAGTATTTGAAGACGTATTATGGTTGGATGTACCATTTCACTACTGCCTTTCACCACGGCAACGGAGGTAACGAAAGCTAATGTGCAATACTCTAATGCAGCGTTTTACATGCATTCAATCACTCCTACTTCCCCAAGTTAACAATTCCCTTTGTAAGATGTGATAACGCGTGTCTGAACATCCTGGCCTGTGAAAACATCTTAATTATCAATGTTAAATATTATATTTGTTTGTTTTTTTCTCATACTGCTATAGTTTTTAAGAATCATTTGTGTTGTTTTCTCATACATTTATACTTTTACAAGTTTTTCTTAGAAGAACGCACTCTATTTAGATACACACAATAACACTGCTCTTAGATCAAAACTTGTCAATGCAATTCAATTTGTTTAGTCAGTCAGTCAATGAAACAAACAAACAAACAAAAACAACTCAATTCAAACAATTATTACATTTATTCAGTTGTGTTGATGAACACCATGATGCGCCCTCTAGTGGCCAATTATCTGGCAAGAGGCAGCGGCTGTCATCAGGGAGGCCGATGGCTAGGCTGGTTGGTTCTGGTCAACAATTGGCTCAACTGTGAGACAAAAATAGACCTTAGACATACAGTAGGCTCTTTCACCAGTCTTGCCAGTGTCAGTCAGAACATATTCAAGACATACATACAGTATATAGAATAGTGGCAAAATGATTCTTGTGAAATTCTCACCTGTGACAGTTTGAATGTCAACCTGAAGTTGTGTAAGATGTTGAGAGTATTTGTGGTTGAAGATATCTTGAACCACAATGCTGTCTATGTCTATGTGGAAACCAAGTGTGATCCTCACAAGCACGGAGGACCCACCATAGCTGTATGAGAAGGGAAACTGCTTTAGAGATGATACATCTAACCAAGGCACTGTGTGCAGTCAACAATACATGTATATATATAACAATCATTATCATCCAAAACAAATTTACAGTATGGTACAGGTTTACATTTCTGTGTGTTGTTATTGACCTTTGGTGTCATCAGCTGTGTTGGGCTACAGGAACTGTGGTGCGTTCAAATTCGCAAACATAGGGTGCATCCCAAACATCTCATGGGCGTAGGTTTAGGATGGGACGCTAAGGACTAGTCCCAATCAATATTTTGAGATGACAAAATTGTCCCCACCAATATTTTAGCGAACTCCTTTGTGCTAACCTATTTGGACTATTCCGACGGTCAGGACGACAGTAAAAGAAACACTGTAAATTGATTGGTTGAAACCGAAGGGGGGTTATCTGACACGCACAACAGTGTCAAAGCATAGCCTAGGCCTACTTCAGTTTGTGGTGACACTGGCAGAAAAGCGAGTGTGTCGGTATAGAATAATACATACCCCAAAAAGGCCAGTGTAAAACATTTTAAAGGGAAACTTGGCAACTATTTCAACGTAATAAACCTGTTTAGAAATTATTCGGATGGTTAAATGACCTGTTCCGGTGAAAATAGTGACTTTCCCCGCTGCGCCTAGCGTCCCCAGGCGGAAAACCAACCATGCAACATTGAGACTTACCGTCCCGGAAAGAGAAGTGAGAAACAAGAAACTCGTTTTAAATCGTGTTTCTTACCTTGTAACATCCACATAGTTCTGCCAAACTTATGCTAACCGTTTGCTAGCTTGTAAACAAATCCATGTGCTTTATCGTTACCTTTTCCCACATTTTGAAATAGCATAATGCACAATTTCTCCAGCAGAGGGGGAAATCCTGCCAAGTTTCCCTTTAATATACCCTTTGCCCTTCAGCATGCACATTTTGCCCCGTTTTGTGCTTTGTAGATCAGCTATGCCATCAAAGAAGAAAAGGAACATTCAAAGCGTTTTCATTATGCAGAGTCTAACTAGGCGAAGTAACTATCTATACAAACTGGCAACTGGTGACCCGGCCTTAAAATGTGAATTCTGTGGAAAATAGCATTAACTGTTAAGATAATACCTAGGATATTGTCACAGCTAAACCTAGATTCTGTAATCTTTCAAGGTTAGGAGTCATGTTGAATAGGGGTGTGTCACATATAGCACAGAATAGAAGTCACCATCACTGACTGTTAATTGGGCTGCCAATCTTGCAGTCACAATAAACAATGGATCCGAGACATTTTCCTGTTCCTATATTCTGTTTATGTAGGCTAATGTATTTGTGAATGTAGCCTGCACAATGCAAAGAAATAAAAGATAAACTATGGTGCATTCCAATACTCAATGAACATGCAAGACACTTATCACCTTCTATGATCTCATCCCAGAAAGATTTTCTTTGACTTGTTAGTTTTTTGAACATTTATTTTATCTAATGACATAGCAAACATGATAAATTGAATCCACATATCCTTGCACTATGCACAACTATTTTCCACTAGCCTAAAACCATGAGACTGAAAGCTAATTGCGTTCACGTTCTTCTTAAAGTGACAGGCACTCAATTAGACTTTAACACCACAAATGTGATGATATTGAAGACAAGTGTAGCCTAATAATTTAATTATCAATATGATGTATTCAACTTACTAAATATGTTTAGCTATTAGTAATAATGCAGATCATAAAAATATCCTATTATAAATAATTAACAATATATATAGTTTATATGAATTCCAAAATATGAAATAGAAACCTATGACAACCATCACTTTCTCACTTTGTGTGTGTGTGTATGTGTGTGTGTGTGTGTGTGTGTGTGTGTGTGGGTGGGTGGAGGGTCAATTAAATTCTATGACTGCCACTGATGTGAATGATCATACAATATTCAATCTTACAGATGGCGTCAAGGTGGTGGGGGGCCCACAAACCAAATAAAATTAAAAAAAAAAAAAAAAGCAAAAGTAGGCCTATTGAAATCGAGATTCTTCACTTGGTATTGGTGTTGAAACAATAATGTTGGTATTGTGATAAACTGCCAAGGTGAAAAGTTCCCCCCATGTCTGTCAACGTTCCGTTTCAAACAAGTTTGTAGCAAATAGATAAATGATCTGCACCCATAGGCGAACTTTTCTGTTTGCCTTGAGTTCTCAGCGAACGTTTGCGAACACTCGCAAACAGTCTGAGGAGGTTGTTCTCCGAGAACATAGCTGGACATGAGCTGGACAACGTGTGACCAAATCGTTCAAATTTAACCGTTCAGAGAAAACATATTCGCCACGAATGTTCGCCACTGTTTGTCCAGTTTGAATGCGCTTGGATTGTGAATGCGCTTGGAAGTTGGACTGTAATCACTACTTTATAGTGTAGTTGGGACAAGGTTCAAGGTGTCATGGGTCATTTGGCTACCTGAGGGTAATGTCTGTAGCTCCGTCATAGAAAGATTTTGTGAGGCACCCAGTGCATGCATATACTTTATCCATCTAAGAAAAACAACAACATCATTAGCCTCTCACATCAGTAGTTCATCTCCAAAATATATCTAATGGTTACATTTTGCTAGATTGAAGATATTTGAGAGAGCATTTTTAATCCAGATCAACTGAAGTTCATCTTTTGAATACATTTTCAACAATACATATGTTGTCCACAACTTCAACACTCCTTAAGACAGACCTCAGTTTCTCTAAAAACTGGTGTTACTGAGGACTCACCAAATCCTTAATCTCAGACTTGAGGGAAGAGTCACCTGAGGGTTGGTTGGTGATAATCATTTCGAAGTAAAAGTCACGCGACACTTGTTGAATGTCCAATGCAGCGCCATCTGCAAGGCAAAGTGAACAGAAAAGTGTTAAGCCTTTTATATGCCTTTTTTATTATAATTGTATGATAGGGCCTTTGTCCCCGGAGCAACTTGGGATTAAGTGCCTTACTCAAGGGCACAATGGTGGAAACCGGGAATTGAACCCACAACTTTGCTAGTGCAGCTCCTTAACCACTACGCTACCACCACACCAGTGCTACTTTATAGTGGCAGCAGCAGTACAGTACAGTGTCTTTTAAAGCACTCTTAAACTTTGGGTATTGCCCTTCACATGAACTTCAAAGCACAGAACAGACATTATAAATGTAAATATAGGGGAACTCACTAGAGACTGCAAATATCCCAGCACACACTAGACCAAAACACAGGATCAGTCTTGCAGGCTGTGCTATTTTCCCCATCTTCAGAAAAAATCACAGTCTTGCCAATAATCTATTGTTGCAGTCCCGTAGAATGTAGGTTGTTGGGTGTCAAGCCACTTTTTATATCTAAGAAAGGGGGTTGCACTTGCACCATTTCAAGGGGGAGTGGCCATTGATTATGTAAGTTAAAAAACACAATTGAATGACGTATACCTTTGTGTTTGATGGATAACAACAATAGGCAAACAAGAAAACTAAAGAAAATTGAATTGTAAACATTTCTATTAATTTGGCCAACACTACTGTCAACAGAAGGAGATTCTGCAAATCCTATGATGTCATGTAACGTTTCAGGTCTAATCAAAAGATTTGAAAAGTTTTAAATTAAAGGAACACTATGCAAGATTTTTACCTTAAAGGGACACCAGGCAAAGTTTTTGTGTTAATTACTCATCTTCGTAAGTCAGTATATGGTTAAATGACTCATTACAGGGCGAATGAAGACTCTCTCGCCTGCCCCTACTGCCTGTAGGAAGAATATCCCGCTTGCAAGTTCAGAGTATTGTACCCGCCAACCGAAGCAGGATCAGTTTACATCCTGCATACAGCACAGAGGCAGGCTAACGAAACGCTAGCGATTGTTACAAACGTGTGTATACAGAGCCAGCGAAGAAGCAGCGAAAACCCTTGACGGAAGATGCAAAGAAAAGGAAAAGAGCTTCAGACCGAGCGAGGGGGAGTTTCGTAGAGAAGAAGCATCAAGCTTGCCTGGTGTCCCTTTAATATAACCTTTACGAAGCCAATTTGATGATAAATGAATTTGTAATAGGAGAATCGTTCACTTAGCATAGCTATACAGCATAGCTATACAGCATAGACGTAGTGAGTCGCTCCCGGGAAAACCAGCCATGCAACTTCAAGAACGGCGGCCCGACAAATCTTGTGAGAATCGTTGTGAAACATTACCTCGTCAGTACATATAGCTCTTTGGAGATAGTTTTTGCCTGTTGTTAATCCTTCACCTCCACAACAAAAGCATTTTCATTGTGTACAGGGAGGATAAGTCACGAGAAGTTTACTATTTACAATAGCAGAGTAAAATATAAATATATCGCAACTTTAAAGGGAGCTCTACAGTCGCCACAAATACCTAAACCTGCATACCTTTAAGGGCAATTCATACACAAAGTTTTAGCAGTGTACACTTTCTTCAAAACAGTTTTTTTTGTACTTCATGGCCCCTATTACCCAGTTGCTCCACTGAAAGGTTTAGGTCCTTTTTAACTGCTGACAAATGCTGCTGTATAGTATCAGGCAATCTCTGAACAGTCAGTATTGACTCCTTTGTAATTTTTCTGACACAATGGCACTTGTATATTGCATTTTGCACATCCTTTGCTTGTGTTTTGGACACTTATCAGTGATGTTGTGATGATAAATGCGCTCTTCCAGTGGCTATGCCTGGTGCCATTATATATGTATTGTTGTTTTATGTCATGTACTGTTGTGTATTTGTCACTGTGCTTGTCTTGCTGTATTGTTGTATGTTGTACATTGTACTGTACTGTCATTGTCTTGTTGCTGTCCTGTTGCTATGTGTTGTCCAAGGTAGCAAACTATAATGGAGTTATCTATCTATATATGTTGGACAGTGCAAACCTTTTAACACGGATAAGAGATTGCATTCATCCAGTTATCTAACAACGAGTTTCAGAGACAGATAAGCCTTTCTTGTAATCGGTTTAGATATGCATCAAAAACATTCAATGTGTGTATAATCTTAATCAGACATTAGAATGTTATAAATCATTTGGAGTTCTCTCCTCCTGGCATGCCGCTGCAAGGAACCCTTTCACTGGAAATCAAATCAAAGCCTTGGTGGGTGGAGATTGTTTGAGATTGTTCTAGCGTAATGTATCATAATAAGAGCGGTTACTATTGTTTCAGTTATCTGTAGTACTATCACAGGTATGCACAACTGAATAAGAACAAGATTGAAGTCGGTGCTGCATACGTCATGCATCTTGGCATGCAACAGCAGTAACCGAGTGGCAACCGAGAGTATCGGGAGAACTCCTTGTCGGCTGATAACGTTTTTAGGCCGGGCTGATTACTGTGAGTTGTAAAAGCGCATGATGTTGTTTGTAAGTTCTTTGCTGTGCCCTCCAGCAAGCCTGGACTGTACTGGGCGATCGTAGCCCCTTACTCTTTCTCCGCACTGCGTTACTAATAACTAGCCTGGCTAGTAACTAGCCTGGCTAATAACTAGCCTGGCTTATGCCAGACCTTTAGTTATTCATTTCTCTTCTTTTTTTTTTCACTTATTTATTGCTTTTAACTTTGTTGGGGTGTTTTTGTTTGTTTGTTTTCCTGCTTACTCTATTTTACCTGTTTTACTCCATTTATTTTATGTTCTTATTTTATATTTATTTTTAACTTTATCTATTCTACTGATCTAATTATTATTATTATTATTTATTTTATTTTTTTTTAAATGTACTACTTCTTAATTCTACTCATGTAATATTGTTTTTCTTTTACTTATTTTTTACATTACTTTAGTCAGACCTGTGTATCCCTGGGTCCCTTTTTACGTTTCAACTGTTTGCCTAACCTCTCATTGCCATGTAAAGCACTTTGGGTCAACTCCTGTTGTTTTTAAATGTGCTATATAAATCAAAGTGACTTGACTTGACTTATCTCATTGAGATAGAGTCTGGGAACTACACATTAATTTTTTCGTATTTGAGACATGGTTTACGAATGCCCAGAGTCGCTTATTGGGCGCTACGAATGTCTATCAAATGCGTCTGTATGTAGCTCATAACCACTTCGGTGTGTCGTCATCGTCTTGCTGTCCCCCCTCCGTTCTGTGATTGGTTCCTTCGTTGCGGTGAAAATTGGGTCCATGGAATCCAGGCTGCCTACCAGCACGTGTGACGGTGTTAATAAAGTGCTCCATATAGTTATTGTTAAATCCTGCTAAATGGGTCAAGACTTTTATTTTGGAATTATTCTGTACAGTAGTTGCATTGTGGGTGTCCTGCAGCAGAAGAGAAGTTAACTGCTGCAGGTAAGCTGGGCAAATGAGGGTCCGCATTAAAAAAAGTGTTATAAATTGTATTATATATGTCCTATATCTATTGTTAAAATCATTATGTATGTTCATCCACATAACTCGCGTTTCAGCGATGTTTTGTATTGTCTTGTAACTTTTATTTGGTTTTGTATTTTCGGTTGACCTTGAAGCACAATCGTATGGCTTTAGTGCAAATTTTAATATCACATTTATTTTGTTCAGGCGGACCAGATCTCACTGTCTTCCCTCATGTTATATTTCCTGACCCATGCAGGTAACCGATTGTATTTGTTGTTTTGATTTTATGTTTTAGGTGAATGTTTTATGTTTCACTGGTGAGCATGGCTAGCATTCATGAGCTAGAATGACTAGCCATTAACGCCTTTGTAGCGTTCTAAATGCAGTACGCTGTATCACCACAAGAGTGGAGTGTTTACCTTTTTTATGGCTGTTTTTATGTGTTTACTAATGAAAATAGATGAAGTAGTGTTTGTATTTGTATGTGGTATATCGAATTCACTCTCTGATTGAATGTTTGCATATTCTACTGTTTATATTTATTTTATCATACTGGATGATCACCCCCATGTAAGAATATAATTAGATCTAATTAGAAATATAACAGATTTCAACAGATTAGATATATAAGTAGTTTACTCATACAGTTACATACATTTACACATTCACACTCATGTTTTTATGCCACATTATTCCCTTTTGGAATTTATTTTGTATTATTTTATTGACACACCTCACCTCATACTGGACCTGAAATGAAATAACCAAATGCTTAGATACTTAGTGTAGTAGCCTAATAGAATTGTGTCTGAGAGCAGAAGAGAAGTTAACTGCTGCAGGCGGACCAGATCTCACTGTCTTCCCTCATGTTATATTTCCTGACCCATGCAGACAAATAAACCTGCTTCATCTACCATCATCGTTTCCGAGTGTATCACCAGTAAAACACAACGCAAGTTACAGTGGTGCCGTGATCCCGTGTTCTCCAGTTGGTCGCCGATCAACGCCTCTTCGGACCGGTGGGCCTGTTGTCCTCTTTTGGCTTAACATCTGTTGAGTGCATGGTTCAGTATACCTGCAGCATGTGAATTATGTAATTATATGATTGTGATGTGAGATGGTAGTATTTGTATTATAGTGTACATAGGTTTTCTGCTTTCTACTTTTCTACTTTCTACTTTTCTATATTACTCTTTCATTGTAATGGATAGCTCACAGTTTACCAGATCTCAGTACTTCCAGACTCCGGGTAGTGTTAGTCGGGGGTAGGGGGTTTATGGGGGGGCGCCTCTCCCTTTTCCAGAGCTTAGCTCAGATGTAGGTTGTAGCGTAGGGATGGCAGCCCATGCTTTACCTCCTCTCATTAGGGATTCACCACACACTGCTCCCACACAACAGGATAGCTCCTCCGCACACCAGCTCCCGTACACGTCCACTCCTCTTGACCTTGTAGGTCAGATGGGTAACATTGTGCAACACATAGGTCAGCAGCTCGCAGACAGTATTCTCACACACTTGAGCAGGCCTAGCCCAACAGTCAGCTACAGCTAGTACACACACACAGGACAGTCACACTCCAGCTCAGGACTTTTTATCTAGTTCATCTCAGCTTCACATAGTGAGTCAGAGGAAAGTGAGAGATCCTCCTACCTTCAGAGGTGACTCATCAGATTCTGTTACACTTGAAGAGTGGATTGAGCTCATGCGGACCTTCATCAGGAAGGGTGGCCTGCCGACTGAGGAACAAGGTGAGGAGATTCTCATTCACTTAAGAGGCAAAGCCAAGGATGTTGTCAGAGTGGGCATGAAATCTAGTGGCGTCGACATCAGGAGTAACCCAGATGTAATGTACAGTCTTTTGAGGAAGCATTTCAGTTGTCAGCAGTTTTCACCTCTCCCTCTGCAAGACTTTTACACCACTCTCCCTGAGCCACAGGAAGACCCCTATGACTACTGGCTGCGCCTCAACCGTGCTGCTGATGTCACTGCGGAATGTCTCAAAGAACAGGGTAAGCAGCAAGACAATCTGTCCATTGAGGTCACACGAATGTTCATTCGGAACTGCCCGAACTCTGATTTGGCCCTCACATTTCGTTCTAAGACCATTGATAAGTGGTCTGCTTCTGAGGTGCAGGAAGTCTTGAATGAATACCACTCAGAGAAATTCATCAGAGCAGCAGGGAAGAGGAAAGATAAGACAGTCCTGGAGAGGGAGGTGGCTGTGAACAGAATAGAGGTGGCTACTAGCCCAGCGCCCCTGTGTAACCCTTTGGGTCTCCACAACAGTCTGCACCCACAGATCACTCTTCTCTCTGAGAGGATGATTAGTATGCTGGAGAAAGTTCTCATGAGCAATGCCCAGTCCAGACCGACTAGTAGGAAGCCCAGTGGCCTACCTCGGATTCAAGGCCTTAACGACACACCTTGCTTAGTCTGTAAAGACTCCTCTCATTCTGCTCTGTCACACTGTAGGGATAACAGACTGTGTTTCCAGTGTTTCTCACCTGATCACCCACGGAACAAATGTCCACACAGAGGCGGGAGTGCAGCACCCATCAGCCAGCCGTCAAACTGACTGATCTGCGTGTAGGGGAGGACCACGTAGATCTTGAGAGTGAGCCTCCCACCTCTAGTTTCGAAGCTTTTTCAGATTATGAATCTTTAAGTCAGCTGTACAGTAGTGATATTTCTTCAGACAAGACAGTAATTTTTCAGAGTTTACAGACAGTTCCAAGATCAGATAGTCTGCTCTACACATCAATTTCAATTGAGAATGGCCCCACTTTTAAAGCCCTTATCGATAGTGGATCCATGGCATGTACTCTTAGCGAGTTTGCTGAAGCTAGTTTATTGAGATGCAGTCCAGATATAACAAAGCAGTCAGCGCACAACATTGTAATTGTTGGCTGTGGAGGCCATCGTGTCAGTCTCACAGCGATTTATGACCTTCAAGTGTCGATGTATGGTTGTTCCATGACGGTCCCTACTCTAGTTGTGCCAGGTCAGACTGAGGAGATGATCCTGGGCACCAACGCCATCAAGAGGCTCTTGACACAGCTGAAAGGGACGACCGGCTACTGGAGACTTATGTCCACGCCCAGCCATATCCAGAGTGATGAGTGTCACGAGTTTTTGTCCCTTTTCTCCAACACTGAGAGGTGGAGAGGTGAGTCTGTGCCAGAGAGAGTAGGCACTGTGAAGCTCCAGAGAAGTGTGACATTAGAGCCGCAGACAGAACACCTGGTTTGGGGAAAGCTACCCGTGTCTTCAGTGTTGTCGGTGGGCAGCACAGTCATCAATTGAGCCGACAAAGTCAAGGTCAAGACCAAAGCAGATAATGGTTGGCAGAGTAATCACACCGCTTTGGGGAGATGGTTCTGTTCCGCTGAAAGTCATCAATCCAACCAACCACAGAGTCGTGTTGAGAAAGAACACCAAGATAGCTGATGTGTCCCCTTGTATCGCTGTGGAAGAACTACCACAACCAGAACAGATCAAGTCAAATGTGCAGTGCGCTGAGAATGCCTGTCCCGCTTCAACGCCCAGATCCAGTGACGAGATTAAACATGTCCTGAGCAACCTGAATCTTCCTGACGTCGACTTGGAGTCTTGTGAGGTGTCAGCACACTGGAAAGACGAGCTGCTTCAAGTCATTGAGAGATATGAGTCAATCTTCTCAAGAGACAAAATGGACTGTGGAGAAGCCAGAGACGTTGTCCATCGCATCCATTTGACCGATGACCGACCCTTTCGTTTGCCGTACAGGCGAATACCACCAAGCCAGTATGCTTCACTAAGAACAGCTTTGAACGAGATGGAGGAGAAAGGAATCATCAGTAAGTCACACAGTGATTATGCATCTCCAATTGTGTTGGTCTGGAAGAAGAATGGCGATTTAAGGATCTGCACTGACTTCAGGTGGCTTAATGCACGAACTGTCAGAGACGCTTTTACCCGCCGCCGCCAGTCTGACGTGTTAGCTGCTCTGGGTGGAAACGTCTTCTTTCTCCACTATGGACCTGACGTCAGGCTATTATAATGTGCCTCTACAGGAAGAGCACAAGAAATGCACCGCTTTCTTCTTTTCTCCCTTTGGCCTGCACGAGTACAACAGACTCCCTCAGGGTCTCTCCAACAGTCCAGCCACATTCATGAGAATGATGATGTCTATCTTTGGAGATGAGAACTTCAGTAGTGTTCTGTGCTACCTGGACGATCTGATGGTGTTTGCGCCGTCTGAGTCTGTGGCCCTCCAACGCCTTGAAAAGGTCTTCTCCCGTCTGTCCAGTCATAACCTGAAGCTGGCCCCTAAGAAGTGTTTCTTCTTGAGACGATCCGTAAAGTTCCTTGGCCACATCATCTGTGAGGATGGAATCCAGACAGACCCTGGCAAAGTCGAGGCCATCAGCAAAGTCCAGAGAACTGATCTTATGGAGATTGATGGACAAACCCCGTGTCCAAAGAAGATCAGGTCGTTCCTCGGTATGGTGATGTATTACCAACACTTTATCCAGGGATGTTCTGCCAAAGCCAAGCCGCTCTTCCAGTTGACTGCAGGTTCCAGCAAGCAGACTAATGTGAGAAAGGGAAGAAAACCTAGAGGAGAATCAGCTATGCCAAACTTGCTCCCTCTGACTGGACGCTCATGTGTCAGACCGCTTTTTATACCTTGAAGTCAGACCTGCTGCAGAATGTAACTTTGGCTCATCCCACCTTTGACCAACCTTTCATTCTGGCCATAGATGCGCCCCTTTGATGGAGTCGGGCAGTTCTATCTCAAGTCCCTCCTGGTGAAGATGTGGCAAGACCAGTGGCCTTTGCCAGCAGAACACTGTCCCGCCTCAGGTGAACTACCCTGCTCACAGACTGGAATTCTTTGCTTTGAAGTGGGCTGTTTGCTAAAAGTTCAGCAACACAAAAAGGACGCCACTTCACAGCCTGGACGGACAACAATCCTTTGACGACATCTTGACAAAGCCTAGGTTAGACGCTTGTGAGCAGCGATGGGTGGCTAAACTCGATCATACAGTTTTGATCTGAAGTATGTTCCAGGCCCCAGAAATGTTGTCGCTGATGCTTTGAGCAGAGAGCCATTTGTCCAGTCTTGCATAAGTCACCGCCTCGTCACAGAGCCATACTTGTCTCTTTTGAAGAATGTCAGTGGTGTTGTTGATGACACTGTTCAACATGCTTTCAAGTACACCACCAACCATCAGATGGTCCTGAGATCAGGAAATGGTCCGCAGGACGACACAGTGATGAAGCCTCAGCCAGTGGTTCAGTCGAGCTCCAGAAGTTTCAGCTGTTTTAGACGCACACTCTACAGGCGGCCTGTGTGAAGTCATGGGGGCGAGCCCAGCTGTTCCTCAATTGCAGCATGTTGACTCCATTCCTCACAGCAGTCTTGTGAACCAGCAGGGACAAGATGGAACCATCAACCGAAGTTCTCTACTACATCGAGACGCCGAAAAGCCTTCTAAGAGCTTAAAGAGCAGATGAGCCCTCCAGTGTACGCCAGCTCCTGAAGTACTGGGACAAGCTGGTTATCCGTGATGGTGTGCTGTCCAAGGTTAGAAGAGACCACAACATGAACAGACGACTTTTCCTCTTTGTGGTGCCGAACTCTCTCAAAGCACAAGTCCTCACAGGGCTTCATGATACAGCTGGTCACCAGGGGAAAAGCCGAACGTTGTCTCTTGCAAGACAGAGATTCTTCTGGGATGGCATGAAGAGAGACATTGACAATCATGTGAAGAACTGTCATCGTTGTGTTGTTGGGAAGACACCAGAGCCCAATGCTCGTGGTTCGCTGGAGAGTATTCGACATCAGAGCCGATGGAGTTGATCTGCATCGACTTTTGGTCTCATGGAGGTCAATGATGGGAAGTCCATGGATGTGCTCGCCGTGACTGATCACTTCTCTAAGATGGCCCATGCATTCCCATGCAAAATCAATCTGCCAAGCAAGTAGCTCGGAGACTCTGGAATGACTTCTTTCGTTTACGGCTTTCCCAAGAGAATTCACTCTGACCAAGGTGCAAATTTCGAGAGCAAACTGATCAAGGAACTGTTGACTCTGTCAGGTGTCGAGAAGTCACACACGACTCCATACCACCCCATGGGCAACGGCGTTGTTGAAAGATTCAACAGGACCTTTGGATCTATGATCAGAACTTTGCCGCCTAAGTCAAAAGCCAGATGGCCTCAGATGTTACAGCTGCTCACCTTCTGTTACAATTGCACAGAGCATGAGACAACAGGATTTGCACCTTTCTATCTCATGTTTGGTAGAGTCCCTCGTCTCCCAGTTGACATCCTGTTTCAAACTGTCCTTTCTGATGGTGTAGTGGTGGACCACAATGAGTTTGTGTCTCGCCTGAAGAAAGACCTGCGTGAGGCGGTGCAGATAGCACAAAAGCACAGTCAGAAAGAACAGACTCGACACGCCAGGCTCTACAACAGGAAAGTCAAGGGCTCCCCACTTGCCATCGGTGACAGAGTGCTCATCGCGAACAGAGGTGAAAGAGGAAAGAGGAAGGTAGCTGTGGCAACAACATCCCAACATCAATGTCTACAAGATCAGAGAAGTCAACTCAGACAGAGTGAAGGTAGTCCACAGAAATCTTCTGCTTCCTGTGAACTTTTTGCCTGTTGGAGATATGCGAGAACTCCCTTCCAGTGACGGTGAGGCGGTCCCTGAGATCATCTCTCCAGATGAGGACGATGGCTGTGTTGACCGGACTTCACAGTGGGTGCTCACTAGCCCTGCTGACTTCGAGGTGGAGGATTGTCAAACTCCCAACACAGACTTGCCGGATGTGTCTGATTGTTTGTCAGAACTAGTTGACTCAGCTAGTGACGTCGCAGGTGAAGAGAGAAAACAGAACAGTGATGTTCTCCCAAAGCAATGGCTTTGGTTCACACGATGCTGAGCTCCAACCAGTAGTATCCACTCATGAAGACACCATCACAGATGAGCCTGCGGTATGCACTCAACCCCAGGGTTTTGACGACACAGTTACTCATACCAGACGAGGCAGGGCTGTCAAACCTCCTATAAGACTCATTTGTGAGATGAATGAACAACTTCTTGACACTCCTGAGTCCACAGTAAATTCTTTTATTTCTCTAGTTAAAAGTTTGTTTTAGGCTGAACTCTTAGTATTAGATTTAGTCTGTCAGGAACTTTGTTGGGTGGTGGATCTTGGACAGACATGCAGAGAAGCAATGAGTTATGATACGTCTTTACTTTCAAAAACACAGGATACAACAAATGCAGTTCTTCCGTTCAGTTCAGTTCAGTGGAAGCGCCCAGAGTCCCGAAAACAAAAGTTCACAGCCAGCAGTCCAATGACAACAAAAAGTCTTCAGTCAAAAATCAAAGTTCCAACAAAAAGGTATTTCAGCACAAAAAAATAGGCTTTTCAAATTCTCAAAAATGCAGGCAGAAGTCAAAATCAAAACAAGAGCTCAAGAATTAGTAGCACCGACAAAGAACGGGTACTCACACTGTATCTCTCAGGAAAACTCAGCAAAGACTAAGAAAAACCAGGATCTTAAATAGGCTGGTACATCAACCCCAATTATCCAATCCTCCAATCACAGAAGGGTTTCCATTAACCAAAGAAAGGGGAGCGAGTAAACAAAACACACAAAGGCAGAATGGCGACATCTTGTGGGCAGGTAAATACATGGCAGGCACAAAAGTCTGTAGGACTTCACAGTACCCCCCCGCCTAAGATCGTCTCCTGACGATTCCAGGGCGGTCGGGGTGCAGACAATGAAAGTCCCTCACCAAAGCGCGGTCAAGTACGTCCCTGGACGGCACCCAGGACCGCTCCTCCGACCGCACCCCTCCCAGTCCACGAGGTATTGAAGACCCCCTGACACGGCGGGAATCAAGGAGCCGGTTGACAGTGTAGGTGGTCTGGCCGCCGACGAGCCGGGATGAGGCGGCGCCTGGGGCAGGAAGCAACGGGCGGCGACCACCGGACGGAGACGGAGACGGGAAGGTCGGGTGGACCTTCATGGAGCGGGAAGGAGGAGGGTGTAGGCCACAGGATTGACCCGCGAACCACCTTGAAAAGGACCGATGAAGCGGGGTGCAAGCTTGCGATTCTCCACCCTCAGCGGAAGGTCTCGAGCGGAGAGCCAGACCCTTTGGCCAGGCCTGAAGGTGACCAACCTCCGTGCCGCATTGGACTGCTGCTGGTATTGCTGGGAAGCTTTCAGTAGAGCCCGCCTGGCCATTCTCCAGGTGCGCCCGCATCGCCGCGACAAACTGCTGGGCTGGACGGCACCCCTGCATCCACCTCCTGCTCGGGAAACAAAGACGGTTGGTAGCCGAATTGACATTCAAAAGGTGACATACCAATGGCAGAGCACTTCAAGGTGTTGTGAGCATATTCCGCCCAAGGAAGCTGGGAACACCAGGAGGATGGATTGGCAGATACTACACATCTCAGGGTTGCTTCCAGGTCCTGGTTCAGCCTTTCGGTCTGCCCATTAGATTGGGGGTGGAAGCCAGAGGACAGGCTCACAGTAGCACCCAGGAGTTTGCAGAAGGCTCGCCAGAAGCAGGAGGTAAACTGGGGTCCGCGATCAGAGACAACATCCTGGGGAGACCAAAACTGAAAAACATGGTCACACACAAGTCTAGCAGTTTCACTGGGGTCAAGGCAATTTTGGCAAGGGCAAGAAACGACATGCTTTAGAAAATCTATCAATTATGACCAAAATAGTGGTGTTACCTTCTGAGGCTGGTAGGCCAGTGATGAAGTCTAGAGAGATGTGTGACCAAGGTCTACGAGGAATGCACAGTGGGTGAAGAAGACCCTGGGGTCTCTGACGTGGATCCTTTCCCTGGACACAGTTTGGGCAACTGGCCACATAGGTCTGTAACGCCTCTTTTTCATATTCGCCACCAGAAGCTTAACGTTGAATGAACTCAAGTGTCCTAGAGGATCCAGGATGGGCGGTGAGACGGGAGGCATGGCCCCATTAAAGGACTTGTCCACGTGCAGCGAGAGGAACAAACAGGAGGCCTGCAGGGGGAGTGTGAGGGCCAGGATCGTTGTTTAAGGCTTGCTGGACAACAGAGGTAATTTCCCAGCGGACAGGTGCCACAAGTTGGGATCTTGGAATGATTGTCTCCGGGGGGCTGTCTTGGTTGGCTGGCTGGAATAGGCGAGACAGTGCATCAGGTTTGATGTTCCTGGAACCTGGCCGGTAGGAGATTGTGAAACTGAAGCGGCTGAAAAAGAGGGCCCATCGTGCCTGCCGGGGGTTTAACCGTTTAGCCTGTTGGATATATTCCAAGTTCTTATGGTCGGTCCAGACAACAAAAGGGTGATGAGCCCCCTCGAGCCAGTGCCGCCACTCCTCCAAAGCCAGTTTAACAGCAAGGAGTTCCCGGTTGCCGATGTCATAATTCTCTTCCGATGAAGACAACTTCCTTGAGAAGAATGCACAAGGGTGCACTTTGCCATCAGGGGACCTCTGGGACAGGACCGCTCCAACTCCAACATTAGAGGCATCGACTTCAACAATGAAGGCTCGAGTGGGATCTGGCTGACAGAGGATAGGGGCTGAAGTGAAGCGCTGCTTGAGGTCTTCAAAAGCCTTGTTGGCTTCAGGGCACCATGAGAAGGGGAATTGTCTTTCGAAAGTGGCTGCAGAGATGGGGGCAGCGATTGAACTGAAATTGTGATGAATCTCCTATAGAAATTGGCCAACCCCAGGAATCTCTGTGTCTCTTTGATGGAACTGGGTACTGACCAATCCCTGACAGCTTCCACCTTCTTAGGATCCATCATGATTCTGCCCTCGGAAATGATGTAGCCAAGGAAGGAGACCTTAGGGACATGGAACTCACACTTCTCGCCTTAGCTTAAAAGGTGATTGTTGAGGAGTTGATTGAGAACTGATTGGACATGTTGGATGTGCTCCGGAAGGCTCTTGGAAAAGATCAAAATGTCGTCTAAATAAACGAAGACGAATTTGTCCAGCATGTCACGAAGGACATCATTGATGAGCTTGGAATACAGCTGGGGCGTTTGTGAGACCAAACGGCATGACCTGTTACTCGTAGTGGCCATTAGGGGTGTTGAAAGCAGTTTTCCATTCGTCTCCTTCACGGACACGGACAAGATGGTATGCATTACGGAGATCCAGTTTGGTGAATATTGTTGCATCCTGCAAAAGTTCAGTAGGCTGAAGACATGAGGGGAGAGGGTAACGATTTCAAGACAGTGATCTTGTTGAGGCCCCTGTAGTCAATACATGGCCTCAGACCTCCATCCTTCTTGCCCACGAAGAAGAAACCTGCCCCAGCCGGTGAAGAAGATGGTCGGATAAAGCCTGTGGACAGCGCCTCTTTGATGTACTCCTCCATGGCCATGCGCTCTGGGCAGAGAGGGGAAAAGATGCCCTTTGGAGGACAGGTGCCTGGCAGCAGATCAATGGTGCAGTCATAAGCCCTGTGAGGCGGTAGAGTCGCTGCTTTCTTTTTGCTGAATACTTCCTTCAGATGATGGTACTCTGGGGGTACTCTGGACAGTTCGGGCGGTGCTTGGGTTGACTCAGGAGCCGTCTTGGTTGACTCGGGAGGAGCTCGGGTTGACTCGGGAGAACGAACAGATGATGCACAGGAGCTTGAGACGAGGCAGGTGGTGTGGCACGTAGATCCCCATCCGCGGATAGTGCAGGAACTCCAATCGAGATGTGGGTCGTGGCGAGTAAGCCAGGGGAATCCCAGGACTACCGGAAACTCAGGAGACTGGATCAAGTGGAATGAAAGATTCTCCTCGTGGTCACCGATCTGCAGATGAATGGTAGAGGTGGTCAATTCAACAAGGCCTGCTCCTAAAGGCCGTCCATCCAGAGCGGTAACAGAAAGAGGAGGATCAAGCGCAGATGTCGGAATCTCCAGGTGTTGTGCGAGAGAGAGATCCATAAAGTTGCCAGCTGAGCCAGAGTCAATGAGTGCCTGTAGAGAATGTGTCTTGTGACCCCAGGATATGGTGAGAGGAGTTAAAAACCCAGAGGCTGAAAGCTCAGGAGAGGAGTTCACCCCCGTCACAGATCTCCTGGTGCTGGACGGGGCTTGGCTTTTCCCATTAGTTCAGGGCAGGCATTCAAAGTGTCCCGGTTTCCACAGTAAATGCAACAGCGTTCCCTCATACGCCCGGTCACGCTCAGTTTGGGACAGCCGAAAGTGCCACCCAGCTGCATGGGCTCTGGCCCACCATCAGAGGACTGTGGAACAGGGGTGTCATTGACTGGGACCGCATAGGAGGGGAATCTTCTTGAGGCCTTGGTACGCTCCTGGAGTCGGTGGTCCAGACGAATAACCCGGGCAATCAACACTTCAAGGTTTTCAGCCTCTTCCCATGAGGCTAGCTCATCCTTAATACGGTCTGATAGTCCATGGTAAAATGTTGTGAGCAAGGCCTGCTCTCCCCAACCACTTTCAGCTGCTAGGGTGCGGAACTGGATGGCATAGTCAGTTGCTGACTGGCGACCCTGGCGAAGTTGCAGGAGCTTGTTGGCTGCTGTGCGACCGCTAACGTCAGGTGTGAAGACTTTCATCATCTCCTTGAAGAAAGCCGTGAAAGAGCTGCAAACAGGACTGTTGTTCTCATAGAGTGCGGTGGCCCAGGACAGGGCTCTTCCGGTCAAAAGAGTTATGATGTAGGCCACTCGGGAATGATCAGTTGGATAGGCGGCAGGCTGGAGGTCAAAGGACAAGCGGCACTGGGTCAGGAAACCTTTGCATCCCTTGGGATCTCCATTGAACCTCTCTGGAGTTGGCAGGCGGGGTTCACGGCTGGGCGTGGGGTGGGAAGCTGGTTGCTCGGTGGAGGATGCGGCTGGTGGTGTTGGCCGAGCCAGTTGAAGGGCCTGGTGGATTTCATTCAGCATACCGGCATGTCTTTGCATTTGTGCCCCCCACTGGGATAGGGCTTCTTCATGGCGGCGCATGGTGTCTTCTTGGCTGTTGACAGCTGTCACCAGGTGCTGGAGGGTGATTTCGAAGTTCTGTGCTGGGGCAGAGGCGATCACTGGCTCCGATATGTCCATAGAATCCGGTTCAGGGAGTGGTACTTTCTCCGCTCCGTCCATTCTTGGCTGAGTTTTTCTGTCAGGAACTTTGTTGGGTGGTGGATCTTGGACAGACATGCAGAGAAGCAATGAGTTATGATACGTCTTTACTTTCAAAAACACAGGATACAACAAATGCAGTTCTTCCGTTCAGTTCAGTTCAGTTCAGTGGAAGCGCCCAGAGTCCCGAAAACAAAAGTTCACAGCCAGCAGTCCAATGACAACAAAAAGTCTTCAGTCAAAAATCAAAGTTCCAACAAAAGGTATTTCAGCACAAAAAATAGGCTTTTCAAATTCTCAAAAATGCAGGCAGAAGTCAAAATCAAAACAAGAGCTCAAGAATTAGTAGCACCGACAAAGAACGGGTACTCACACTGTGTCTCTCAGGAAAACTCAGCAAAGACTAAGAAAAACCAGGATCTTAAATAGGCTGGTACATCAACCCCAATTATCCAATCCTCCAATCACAGAAGGGTTTCCATTAACCAAAGAAAGGGGAGCGAGTAAACAAAACACACAAAGGCAGAATGGCGACATCTTGTGGGCAGGTAAATACATGGCAGGCACAAAAGTCTGTAGGACTTCACATAGTCAGTCTGAGAGTACACAAGACACGAATAGAGAGAAGTATCAGATATATGTAGTGTTATAGCAGAATTTGAGGTGTAGCAGGCATCTCTAGAGTCTACTTTCAGTCTGGGGTAAGGCGCCATCCCATTCTTTAGGTACTCCCTAGTTGGAGGATTTCTTGATCGACAGCTTTTGATACTCTTTAGTGAAATACTAGTTTCTTCTTCTCTTCATACAGGCGAATGACCACATTTTTTTTTTCTCTCTCTTCTCTCTCTCTTTTTTTTTCTTGATATTCTCTTTATGGTACGTCCCCAATTTAGCAGTATTTAAGGGGGGTGTATGTAACGGTGTTAATAAAGTGCTCCATATAGTTATTGTTAAATCCTGCTAAATGGGTCAAGACTTTTATTTTGGAATTATTCTGTACAGTAGTTGCATTGTGGGTGTCCTGCAGCAGAAGAGAAGTTAACTGCTGCAGGTAAGCTGGGCAAATGAGGGTCCGCATTAAAAGTCATTAAAAGTGTTATAAATTGTATTATATATGTCCTATATCTATTGTTAAAATCATTATGTATGTTCATCCACATAACTCGCGTTTCAGCGATGTTTTGTATTGTCTTGTAACTTTTATTTGGTTTTGTATTTTCGGTTGACCTTGAAGCACGATCGTATGGCTTTAGTGCAAATTTTAATATCATTTATTTTGTTCAGGCGGACCAGATCTCACTGTCTTCCCTCATGTTATATTTCCTGACCCATGCAGGTAACCGATTGTATTTGTTGTTTTGATTTTATGTTTCGTGAATGTTTTATGTTTCACTCGTAGCATGGCTAGCATTCGCGAGCTAGAATGACTAGCCATTAACGTCTTTGTAGCGTTCTAAATGCAGTACCGCTGTATCACCACAAGAGTGGAGTGTTTACCTTTTATGAGCTGTTTTATGTGTTTACTAATGAAAATAGATGAAGTAGTGTTTGTATTTGTATGTGGTATATCGAATTCACTCTCTGATTGAATGTTTGCATATTCTACTGTTTATATTTATTTTATCATACTGGATGATCACCCCATGTAAGAATATAATTAGATCTAATTAGAAATATAACAGATTTCAACAGATTAGATATATAAGTAGTTTACTCATACAGTTACATACATTTACACATTCACACTCATGTTTTTATGCCACATTATTCCCTTTTGGAATTTATTTTGTATTATTTTATTGACACACCTCACCTCATACTGGACCTGAAATGAAATAACCATATGCTTAGATACTTAGTGTAGTAGCCTAATAGAATTGTGTCTGAGAGCAGAAGAGAAGTTAACTGCTGCAGGCGGACCAGATCTCACTGTCTTCCCTCATGTTATATTTCCTGACCCATGCAGACCAATAAACCTGCTTCATCTACCATCATCGTTTCCGAGTGTATCACCAGTAAAACACAACGCAAGTTACACACGCATAAGGCAGCATGGGGAAACCCAGGCTAGCTAATAACGTGCTAACAACTATGATGGCCTAACATGCAGGTGATTATATGCAGGTTTAGACTACTGAAAATTAGATGAGCAGCCGGGACATGTTTTAAAAAGCCCCAGTAATATTTAACATCCCACTCCGCCCCTGTGCATCAGAACAAAATTCTGTTGATCCCTTGCCCAGTTGACCTCTGACCTCACAAGCCAATGAGACAGGCAAAAGACTTTTTGACAACACTTTATTATTTTGCCGGAGAAACCCTGCCAAATCACAACAGTAATGTGTACAATGCCTTCCTCTTTTCATGCTCCCATGGGTAGGATTGGTTGGTCACCAGGGAAGACTCATTTAAGTCCTTAGCTAGGAATTATCACTGCATCAGTCAATAGTAATAGTACAAGAGGATATAGTGCCTACATTGTGGTGGCAAGGTTTTGGTTATAGCCATTATGATACTGGATCACGTGTACGTTCAATATAGGGGTTACATTCGGCCTTTATAGTTGCCAATTGTAAAAAGGGGTTTAAAGAGGCTTTCAGGGAAAGACATGCTATATATTACATTACAATGGTCTTGCATTGATCATAATGTTACAGATATTTTTATCAATCAATTCATTATTTATCTATCTACCTATCAATCTATCAGTCCATGCATATATCTATTGCTAAACAACAACTTAATGGATCCAGTTCTAGAAACACACCATACAGAACCCTCTAGTTTGGTTTGAGTACAGCACACTCGGCTGGTTTGAATGTGTGGCTGTTGCTGGCATCAGGAAAGTCCATGATTAGGCTGTTGGGCTCTGGTCCACACGCTCAACTGTCAGAACAAAACACTTTTCAGAACTAAGCTGTTTCAATGGTCTTGGCAGTGGCAGTCACAACAAATTCTAGATGTAAGAAATTAGATGATTGTCTTAGAAATACTCACCTCTTATGTTCTGAATGTTAGGTTTCTTTGGAGACTGTACAAAGGCATCAATGAAGAGGAATTTGACCAGAAGGCTATTTATGGTTTGTGTGCGAAATCCAAGCGTCATTCTAACAACAGTTGACAACCCAGATTTGCTGCAAGAGAGGAGGGACTATGCTTTAGAAATGAGACATCTATCGTAGTCACTGAGTCCATAACACTGTGCTTTACTGTAGAAATGACACATCTATAGGCATTGAACCCATAATAGCCCTGGTGGTGGTCATTTACATATAGCACATCCACTTTCATCTAATATACATTTAGTGCATTACGTATACACATTATAGCATTATGAATGTTACCTGGATATAGCCTCTGATCTTTGGTGTCAATAGATACTCTAGCTGAGGAACTGATATGATCCGTGTTTAAAGTTGGATTGTAACCATATGGTTTAGATTAGAATGACGTAGATAATGAAAAATTGATACCTGAAGGTAACGTCTGTGGCTCCGCCATAGAAAGATTTTGTGGGACAATCAGGGCACCAGTATACATCTTCCATCTAAATAGGAGAATAATAGAGTATTAGCCTCTCTTACCTGTGGCTCCTCTCCAGAAAATCTCTCGCTCTTATGTTACGTTAAGATCTTTGAGTGAGGACCTCTGACCAAAGCAACAAAGGTGTATTGTAGCTAATACATCCTTATCAGTACTTGCACATTGCGCTATATACATAAAATACTTTCATACTTACTTATGTCAGGTCCCTGACAGAATGTGAACAGCCCACTATGCTGACCACTGAAACTTAATTTCTTCATATATAGGACGGGCATACGTTTCACCATAAATTACTCACCAACTGCACAAAATCAGACTTCAGGCTTTTATAGTAGTCTGAAGAAGGATCAAGGAGTGATTCTTCAAAAGGTGGGGTGTTGAACTCCATGTAGATGTAAAAGTCATGAGAGATGGCAGACTGTTGAATGTTAGCTGAAATGCCTGCTGAGTAAAGGGGTAGGAAGGATAGAAGATTCATGATTCTGCTCTCATTTCATATCCTCATAAATCATGATATTTGGTGTGTGTGCAAAATGTCTAACAGAAAAGCTTCACCTATCTGAAATTAATAACACGATTTTAACATTCAGCCCATTTTTACACTCCGTAAGTGGAGGAAGCCCGTCATAGATCTGGATAGTTTGACACTTTGGTTCCACTCAAGACCATACAAGCATGATTTCGCTCAGGGATTAGGTAAGTTTAGGGCTTTTGATTATGTGTTGACTGCTAGCCCAGCTCCTTAACCACTGCACTACCACCACCTCCATTTACCCTTGATTTGACTGTCAAAAGCCGGAACAGACCATTGACTGTATATAAAAGGAACAGACATTATGAACATGAATGAGAGGAACTCACCTGAGACCTGAAATGGGGCAGCAAACACAACGCCAACAACACACAGGATCAGACTTGTAGGCTGCGCCATCTTCCTCACCTTCAGAGAGACTTACAGGTAGATCAAAACCACACAAAATAATCTTTCTAGCCCAATGCTATATATACAAATGGGAGCTTCAGCGTACTGTAAGTTGCCACGTCACTCATTCATTCATTAACCTTGAACAATCACTGGCTTTCAATAGCTTTATAATGACTTGTCTAACATACCTGCTTTGCTGCCTCAAGTACCGTACCGCCCAGATGTCTCTTCTTCCGCAACACCACCAGTTTGGTCTGTCAACCTGTCCAGGGGGTAGCTCCGTCCTGCTTTCATCAGGCAGGATTTGCCGGGAATTTGAAGTGAAGCCACTTCAAGACCTGGACTAAATATACTCCTATACTAAATATTGTACATTCATGTTATGTAAATAAACCTGAGTCACAACTCCACTTTCTGAGTGTTTCTGGTAGAAACAGGAGTTATACTGCTGTAGTCTGGTATGTAATATCAAATATTTCTGCACTCTCAGGGCTCTACACTAACATTTTTTTCCAGGAGCACTTGTGTGCCCAAGTTAAAACATTTAGGAGCACAGACAAAAATTTGGGCGCACAGTCAGTTCTGTACTTAACTTAAACATAATCTAACATTACACTGCAGCTAACACTTAAACATGTCAGTGCACCAATTGCGAATATTAAGAATGACTGACAACATTTAGGCTATACAGGAAATAGGATTTTAAAGATCAGTGCCTACTTTATTTTCAGTCTGTTCTATTTTCCTACATTTTGTTAATGTAAAATAGTATAATACATTGCCATATTTGCATTTAGCCTGTATATCAAGTATCCTGCCAAATGTAGGCTAATTTATTTATTTGTGAATCCATCTGTAGCTAATCCAAATATGCCCATGGTGACCTATCTGACTGCATACTGCCTAATACTACTACTAAAACAGTCAATTTTCTCTTCCACAAAACCCAACATAGGCTAATCAAGGATATATATATTTTTTATAATTTTACTTTTTATTTGAAATATCTGCATTGATGGGGTCAGTAGGCAAACGTTAGGCCTACTTTTCGTTTTGCACTTCAGCTTGTAGCCTATTGGGTGTTTAAACAAGCATGCATTGGAAGCCTGGAGTTGTCAGTAGCGTTCTACCTTTGAATAAAATGGGAGTATTACTGGAAGCTACTTTTGTGCCTGTTCGCTACAGCTATATTTTGCATATTGCAGCAAATACGTCAACTGGGCTAAAAGGCATGTTAGGTTACCTTTCCTTCTCTCACTGCATTCTCAGAATCTCATCCTGTTCCTACGATATCCGATGAATTCGGTGGATAGAATAACTAATTTCTTCAATCTTTCCATCTTGCCTGGCTAGTCTAACTTTCCACTTTTTCTGCGTGCTCTTGGATTTGATAGAAGCGACTACTAGCGAGTCACAACGCAAAACTGCTAACGTTGATGGGAGGTGTAGTTTTTATGCTGCATTCGCGACGTGATTCTATGGTTTGCACCAGTAATGTTTCTTGATGTTGCGGTGTATTTTGTAGACAAACATTGACATGGTTAGAAGTCATTCGCACCAGTGCGCCTAAATATTTTTTTGCACTCGCATGCCATCATTTTTACTCGCATGTGCGAGTGAAATGAGCGCACTGTAGAGCCCTGGACTCTTAAAACGAATGTGTTGTCCTTATCTGGACACAGAGATGTGTTAAAAAACAACAAGTTGTGTTGTTTTTAATGCAAGTTGGTTATTTTCAACGCATTTTGTGTAACAAATAAAAAAGGAAACAACACAAACTGTTGAAACAACACTATTGAAAACAACACAACGGACAGTGTGTTGTTTAACACATTCATTTTAAGAGTGTAGTGAAAACATACACTAATGTTTCTTGTGTGTGGTACAGCCTCTTTTATGTCAAAGATTGAATACATGTGCTTTAGCACCATTGTGAATGGGAGCAGGTATTGGTGAGATAAGATAAGAACACTTTAGCTTAAAGGGATTTGGGAACCTTATCTTTAGACAGATAACTTTGGGTTAATAGCCTATTGTAGATATCTAAAGGATAAAGGATATATAAATAAGTATGCAGTAGATACCTTTGGGACAATAGCATACTGTAGATCAGTGTTTCTTAACTGGTCTGGCCTTAGGACCCTTCATTTCCCATGGTCATTAAGGCGCGACCCATATTTTAGTGTTCAAACCTACTGATATGGGTTTTTGTCCAAGCATGTTTGTCACATTTCCAGATGATTAGAACCATAGGCGCCGATTTATGTTTTCGTCGGTGGGTGCTCAAACAATTAAATGCCCGATACCAACGCCCATGTATTGTTACATTTTTTGAGAAGTAATGTATACACTTCAACACTTCAGGAAATCAACAGAGGCCGACAGTAAACCTTTTAATCATTGTTTTAACTGTAAATATAGGCATTTTCATTTTACCTAGTTTTCATAGACATTCTCTGACTTACAAATGTCAGCACACTTTCTTTTTATTTAAGTTTAGTGTATTGTCTTGTCTTTCCAATGTTGAAAAATGACTAGAGGATTTAGCCTCTGTGTGACTTTATTTTCATACCATAGTGAAAAAGAAAGCCATGAACTTCTAAAAGTTCACAGACACTCTAATTAACTTGAATACATTGAAATTAGATAGGAAAATGCTTCTGTTAGGTTTTGTATATACTGTAAGATTTTTTTAGGGGTGCCTATAATTGTGAGCAATGTGTTTTTGTTAAAAAAAGATTTATTTCTTGAAGAGATTTTCCTTTTTCTCAAAATAAATTTGCTTCCCTTCAAGGTTGGATATTTCCTATTTGTTTTCATTGTGAGATTACAATAAATCACCAACAGATTATTTTTTAAACTGGTTTTTAGTCAACTTTAGCAGAGGTGGCAATAATTCTGGAGGGTACTGTACATCAATATTTAGGGTCAAAACCTATTGTTGTGTCTTGTAGGCCTACTCTTACTCGAAAAGTAGAGAGATATGTGAACTCTGGTCGAGCACCTGTGTCTGGTTGAGCACCTGCGAGTGCCTATACGCTGCTGTTAAGCCACGAGACAGACAATAACACTTGAAACACCATGAAATTCTTCTCACAGCAAATTGAAAAGAGTTATTATTTTGGTGTCAGTGATTTTTTTAAGGAGGATAGAGTGAATTATACTCTGAATAGAGTCGAATCCCACATATTCAACTCTCTGTTGCCATATAGTTAGTGTAAAAACAAAGTGTCATGATCAGTGCTTTTTAAATTGACACTTAAAAGTGTCATACCTGATTTGACAACTCTGTAACTCTGAACCTGGCCGTGACACTCAACGTGCACATCACCCCCGCCTTCATTTCCTCACATGCACCCACCCATGGACCACCGGCACCGATAGAAGAGTTCTCCTGCTGTCCACACTCGGTCTTCAACAGATGTGTGTTGTTCGGTCAAAAGTAATTAATATATCGTATGTTTAAAGTAATAGTTTGATATCAATATTTTCTCTTGTTCTTTTTTCATTCGATGGTAAACTAAACTAACTATACCACCACACTGTTACACGCCACCGCAACTTGTGGTAATTGCGGTAGCCATCTTTGTGAACATTTTAGTTAACTAAAACTTTGCCTTTCATGGTAATGAAAAGTTTGCAACTTTCGGAATTTTCACCTTGAAAGGCTTTAAGCTAAGTAAGTTAATTCTCTAACCGCGCCAGTATTTTTTGATGGTTTAGCTTGGCATTAGCCAGCTGTTAACGTTAACTAGCATTAACGAACGCTAATTAGCTATAGTTCCATGCGTGAACATTCTGTCTGAGCATGCCTAAACCATAAGCAAGCTTCGATAGTGTCTGATTGTGTAGTGATTGTGTAATATGTAGCTCATGTAGCGCTGTGAGGCTCTATTTGTTTTGTTGGTGTAATTCAAAAGACCTTTTGTATTTTATCAGAGAAACATTTGTGTTTGATCGGGTTCATTGTGGAAATAAATGTAGGCCTACAATCCCCAGATCATCTCAGTGCCCTGACTGCCTGGTAGCCGTTATACTGCATTTGGCTCAGTATGGCTTCAGTAATTGGATAAGGGCTGATTTATACCATAGATTTATCCTCGACGCGTTCCGACCTGTCGCGACGACCATGACGTGACATGGGAGCCATTAACTATTTATACCAAGGGGCAATGAATTCGGAAGTAGAAGAATCGACGTGGGCTGGAGGGACCACCTCTCTGCTAACCCCATAGAAGTCCATTCATTCTAGGATTTTTTGAAATACCATAACTTCATATAACATATATCCTGTGCCCGATATTGTAGCTTCTGTGTAATCCACATAAACACTACAAAGGCAAAACAGACTCCACTACCTCGGTCCGTAACGTTGGTTACCCGTAGAAGAAGAATGGTTAGCTTGTTCGGTTGGAGGGAAGCTAGCTTTGACGTAATCTCTTTGCGGCCATGGGGAGATTACCGTATTGTTTGGATAAGAAGCTCAGTCCACCTTACTATGACGGTAATTCATAAGCAAACCCTAGCATACTGCGACTAATGTTATGTTAAGAAAAAAAGCATTACACAGAGGCAACCTAATAATAATAAAAAGTAAACCTAATTTTTTTAAAACGGCACTAATCATTACAGAGGTTTTCGATGGATTGACCGTAGGTGGGAAAAGTGGAAAGAAGATTAGCTTCAAGGCTATAACGTTTTGTTGACTGTTTTTTTTGAAGATGATCATGTATGGTAGCTTCAACATTAACACGACTTGTTGGATGATATTAATAATAATACATAAATAAATGTTTAGCTTTGATGACTTTGAAGCGGAAGGAAGTGTGAGAAGAATTTCTGTGTATCTATCATATGAGTTACAAGATTCAGTTCGATGGCTAACGTCACAAAGTTAAGTGTGAGTCCTGCGCGGTGCTGGGGGACCAACTGAAAAATCGTTCCTATTTGACTCAGTGCCCCCTCCCATTGAAAGCGGAGTCTGTTAGTCCATTTCTTTTACTGTCTATGATTTATGCTCGCGCTGGTGGCATAGACGGTAAAAGAAATGGACCTAACAGACGAGTCGCTTTCAATGGGAGGGCACTGAGTCAAATAAAACCATTTTTCAGTTGGTCCCCCAAGCCTGAGACTCACACTTAACTTTGTGACGTTAGCCATCTAACTGAATCTTGTAACTCATATGATAGATACACAGAAAATTCTTCTCACACAAAAAAATCATCAAAGTCATCAAACTTAAACATGTATGTATTATTATCAAAGTCAAAAGTCAGCTTTATTGTCAATTTCTTCACATGTTCCAGACATACAAAGAGATCCAAATTACGTTTTCTCACTATATCCACGGTGAAGACAAGACATATTTAACCAATTTTAAGTCCACAGACAAACATAACATTCAAGTAAACAAAAAAGTAAGTAAATAAGTAAATAAGAGGGCACATATAATAATGAAAAATAAGAGCAGCAAAATTTGGTTGAAATTGTGCATAGACAGTCAATAAAATACTAGTGCAAAGTCAGGCCAATAAAAGGCTTGGGTAGTTCTGTTTGACCTAAGTAATAAAGAAAGTGGCATAGTGGTGCAAGTTATGTAAGAGCAGCAGAAGTGTTGTGTTTTCAGGACAACAACACCAAGTTGTAAAAAAAAGTGTACAAGTGTGCAAGTGTTCAAGTGTGCAAGTGGAGTAGTGCAGGCGGCCATTGTGGGTCCAATGTCCAGGATGTTATGTAGCTGAGGGGTGGAGGGGGGAGAGGAGGGAGAGAGTTCAGCATCCTTACAGCTTGGTGTATGAAGCTGTTGGTGAGTCTGGTAGTGCGGGGCCGCAGGCTTCTGTACCTCTTCCCAGAGGGCAGTAGATCAAACAGATTGTGGCGGGGTGACTTGCATCACTCCACAATTTTGGTAAAGCCAACTGGAGGGTGAGGTGGGTGGTGTAAAATGTCCTTCAGGGAGGGGGGGAGTGAAGCACCAATGATCCTTCCAGCTGTGTTCACTTGCGCTGCAGGGCTTTCCTGTTGTATTCAGTGCAGCTTCCAGCCCCACACAGCGATACAGCTGGAGAGGGATGCTCTCAATGGTGCCTCGGTAGAATGTGGTCATGATGGCTGGTGGAGCACTTGCTCGCCCTGAGTTTCCACAGGAAGTACAGGCGGCTTCTCTTTAGCCAGTGATGCAGTGTTGGTGGTCAGGAGAGGTCTTCACTGATGTGCACCCCAGGAATTTGGTGCTGCTCTCTCTCCACCACAGCACCGTCGATGGTCAGTGGCAGGTGTTGGGTGTGACCTCTCCGGAAGTCAACAACAATCTCTTTTGGTCTTGCTGGCGTTCAGCAGGAGGTTGTTGTCCCTGCACCGCGATGGTCAGATGGCGACCTCAACCTGTATTTAGTCTCGTCGCCCCCTTGGTGATGAGACCCACCAGAGTTGTGCCAATGTCGTCAGCAAATTTCACTATGTGATTGTTGCTGTAGGTTGCAGTGCAGTCATCGTCACCAAGAAATGTTAATGTTGGAAGCTACCACACATGATCATCTTCAAAACAGTCATGCTAAAACAAAACAAAAAAAGTTATAGCCTGAAGCTGATCTTCTTTCCACTTTTCTGACCTACGGTCAATCCATCGAAAACCTCTGAAATGATTAGTGCCGTTTTTAAAAAAATTAGGTTTACTTTTTTTAATTATTAGGTTGCCTCTGTGTAATGCTTTACCTTAACATACGGTCGTGTATGCTAGGGTTTGCTTATGAGTTACCGTCATAGTAAGGTGGACTGAGCTTCTTATCCAAACAATACGGTTATCTCTCTGGCCTTGAGAAAAGAGATTACGTCAAAGCTAGCTTCCCTCCAACCGAACAAGCTAACCATTCTTCTTACGGGTAACCAACGTTGCGGACGAGGTAGTAGTCTGTTTTGCCTTTGTAGTGTTTATGTAGATTACACAGAAGCTACAATATCGGCGCAGGATATATGTTATATGAAGTTATGGTATTTCAAAAAAAATCCTAGAATGAATGGGCTTATATGGGAGTTAGCAGAGGGGTGGTCCCTCCAGCCTACGTCGATTCTTCTACTTCCGGGAATTCGCCTGCCCCCCTTGGCTGGTGGTCACGACACTAGTCTATGGCGACACTAGTTACACTGTCTGTGGTTACACAGGGCACACCAGATGAATGGGATTTTTGTCATCCCTGTCGTTTCTTGTGATAAAATGTTGTAAAAGTTGCATGACATTGGCTTTCATTGACCACTAATTTAAACTGCATTACATTTGCCAAAGAAAATATGTTGAAAGCTTGAATTTGAACATAAATTTTCTAAAATTTCTACAGAAAATGCTGGCCAGGGTAGAATATAGAGGAGTCCAAAAATACATAAAAGTTCCACAAAATGATGAAAACTTTGATTTTCTCCAGTTTCTTCAAGCAGGTTTGTATCCACCTTTTTTAAACTCAAAACAATAATGACTTACAAAGGTCAAATTCAAATGATATATTTGACATGGTAGCTCAATGTAATTTCTCTTTGTATTATCCTAGTAACAGACAAATTTAGCCTGCAGGCTGAATCTCTGAATGAAGGTCTCCTCAGCTTGACTGATACATCAGGTACTGAGGTCGACCTTGAACATATTTGATGAGCTGATAAAGTCAGGGATCCAGAACTTCAAGATTGGATATTGTCAGTATCCAGTATCAGGTACGTTTAATAAATCAATATTTGGAAGACGTGATCTTGGTGTAAGTTATGTGTTGATATATCCTAGCAGTTTATGATTACTTATGAGAGTTAAGTTTAGAAATATATTTATATAAAGGTCTTACACCTGTTTATACATTTTCCAAAATGTGTGTAATTGAAGCTGTTTATTTCTTGCCAACTCTAAAATTCTTTTAAGTATTTTAAAATATGATTTCACTGTTATTTTGTCAAGGATATTTTTTAACACTTCTCCCTAATCCTTGTATGGAAATATTTATTTTATTTCCTGTGGAACATTTTTAGATCTCGAAGTATGTCTTGTGCCAGACAAGACACAGTCCTCAGTATTACCAGGCCCATCAGTGTCACCAGTGACATTGCCAGCATCCCCTGTGTCAACGTCAGACCGATCAGCATCACCAGCTTCTTCTGCTTCATCAGCTTCTACTGTCATTCTCTCATCCACTAAGAACAGGAAGAGGGGCCTTGGTGACCTGGACCGTGATGAAGCAAGACAGGTGAAAACAATGAAAGTCAAATTTTTAAAAGTAAATTAGAATGGAAAATTATTACTAGCACTTGAACTGCCACCATGCATCTCATAGCAGGTGATTGTTAGAAGTATATCTAAAGTTAAGTTAACAGGAGGAAATAATTCATTTGCTTAAGCTGATATGTAAAACATTTTTTGCAGAAGATTGAAGCTATCCTGAGGTCCAATCCAAAGGGTGAAGAAATCTTCAAAGAATATTACAAAAAGAAAACGCTGTCGGATGCAACGCGTAGACAGATGATCAATATTTTGATTGCAGAAATGACTGAATCCTATGGGTAAGAAATGATTTGAAACGACCAAGGATAACATGCATGCATAGACTGGATACAAATGTAACACATATTTTCTTTTAAAAGGAGAATTCCACCCACAAGTGTGCGGACCACCTATGCACTAGGAATTGTGACCCTTTTTCCATATCTGCAAGATTCATATTCAAAAAATGGATATGTAAGTATTAATGTGTCTTCGAAGACCAAATCTGTGTTTTTTTTGTAATTAGTACTTCAACATTTGAATAGTTTTTGGTTGCTCTTTTGATGTGTTTGTGTGTGTACATATCTATGCTTATGTGAACAGGAACATTACTATGATCCAGACGCCAATACTGGCTACCTTGCTTGGAGACTCAAGACAGTCCAACGCAACAGCTTTGATGGCTCCCACAGACGTTCCAGGCTTGATTTGCAGGACAGCCCAACAACCTATCGAGAATCACTGTTAACCAGTCAGCAGCTCTTCGGTGAGGGGTGTCGGGAGGCGCTTTCTGTCATCAGATACTCTACAGATCATTCCGTGGTAAAAGAGAGAATGAGAGCCACCTTTGAGTATAGACAGAAGCTAGTTCATAACCAGGATGCAACATCTACAGTCTTGGATGTCTTCCCTCGTTTCCTTGATGTTCCTGGATTGGTAAGTGTATGTATAGATTGTTGATTAGTATTTTAAAACTGAATCCCTCCAAATGAAACGCACACTTTTGACATGTATATGGACATTGTGTGTCTGTTTACAGATTGACCAAGATTTTTCCATGATGTTTGAGGATGAAGTATCTGGGAAATTTCTGGCAAAGTGGCCCTCATTTTTCATGCAGACAGAATGCCAGAGTCTTCCCTCAAATATGCATGTTGAGGATCTTCTTGCAGCTTTTGACTCTGATGCCGAGAATGACTTTGGTAAATAATTGATTTTTTTTTTAGATAGATTACATGTACAGCAAGCAAGAGGTAATTTCTTCCCAAATATTCAACTAATAATTTATTTTCTCCAAGGCTGGGATAGCCATATGTCAGCTCTAGGGCCTAGGCTATATATTTTTTCAACATAGATATTTAACACAAATAATGACACATATTGGTCTGCTTATGTAAACTGTTTTATATGCTGGCAATAGGTCTAGGTTTTTGCTGAAGGCAATGACAATGCCAGCATTAATCACTTTTAATTTAAATTACAAAAATGTCAACATAGGCTGTGGCAGAGAATTTCTAGGGGGTGGGGTATTACACGTTACCACTGTTTCCACCAATGATATCGCTGCATCATCAACAACGTTGTTTGAACTAGGGTTTTCAAACGCCGGCAAATTGCGACACAGGTACGATGCTTTCTGTGTACCTCGTGTATATCTCGAGAACCATAGGGTTTAGGAGGACCACCTTTTTTTTGTATGTTGATCTTAAAATGAAAAAGTAAAAATGACGTTGTAATCGCAGGTGCATAAAATTGGAAGTGTAGGATCATTATGACACCCTCTGAATGCATGCCAAGTTTCGTGGACTTTCGTCCATGGGGGGCCATACAATAAATTAATTTATGTTACTGTACACCAACTGGCCTGTAGGTGGCCGGACACAGTTTTCTGTTAATATCTCGAGAACTGTAGGGCCTAGGAAGTCCACCTTTTTGTGTATGTTGGTCCTAAAGAAGCCCTATGCAACAATTTTAGCAAAAATGACCTTGATTATGCAGGTTGAGAGTCGTTCTGATGGTTCTACAACACTTTTTGGGTCGTTTGGTGGGTGCTTTGTCTCCCCCTAGTGCTTCTCCGCGGAAAAACCCAAGTACACCTCGCTGCAGCCTGCGGGAAGGCGAGGCTTGACATCAAGCCCCGCCCACATCCAACTCAGCCATGTTTTCTTTGCCTACGTCCTCCCCATGCGGCTTTGGCTTTACTTCCGACAGCCGGTGGCGAATTATATAGTATATTGTTTCATATTAGATGATAGAAACTGATGATGTAGGCTAAACACAAATTACATTTCATGCAACCACAGTGAATTTTTCATGTAGGCCTAGGCTAGTTACTGTAATTGGGTTCGTGTACTTTTTCGTTCATTTGATTTCCGGTTTTGAAACAATAACATGCACATTCAAAAAAATGGTCATTTTAAATATTGATTACAATGTGTTCAAACGTAAAACGAGCCATATTTCATTTTATTTAGCCCTCAAAAGTAGAATGGTGTGTTGTTTCATTATCATGGACTATCAGTTTAACAGCAAGAATTCTCCATTACAACCAAATGTCAGCTACAAAGGGGCGATTTTGCTTTATTAACAGGTGAACTAGAAGCATGCATTGTGTAACGTTAACCGGTCAGATCAAGCTAGACATATCCTCATCTCAAATATAGGCTACTGCCCAGCAAGCAGCTATCGGACCACCGGTAGATAGGCTACTTGTCAGCAACCCCAGCGATGGTAGCGTTAGGCCACCGCAGTCCACCGTATAAATGAATAAAGAAAAGGTGGTCAAAGCTGCGGCTCGTTAGCCCAGCGGACCGCGGTAGAACCGATGTGCAAAAACTCAGCGGTCCGCCGGCGACAGCGAAACTGGGCCGCCGCCAGCCTCTTGCCATCTGGGTGGTTAACTTTGCTGGCTAGCTAGCCCGCTAGTCGTGGTCCGAACACATCCGGATGTGACTCAGCGGAAGTATCCAATCGCGCCTCGAAAATGTAGTCAGATTGTAGTTTCTAAGAAGACTGCAAAACGGACTCCAACTTGACTTTGTTGCTGTTGAAATTGTAAGTAGCCTACCCTTGGGTGAACTTCGTTTTTGTAATGTGATTTGATAGTCTCTTGAACAATGTGTTTGCTCGACCGTTTTATAGAGCTGCACAGTCCCGCCCACAGCCGATGCCGGATGTAAAAATTCAATGCAATTTCTCCATTGACAATTGCGGTATAAGCCATAAAAACTTAACTGCACGTGGTAGACTTAAAACCAGCTACGGCTGTACTAAGCGATTGTATTTGCTCCTATAGAGCTGGTAAGTCCCGTCCTTTCCGCTATCCCCGCTGGACCTCTAGATTGAAAAATCGTTAATGCAAGTGAATGTGAGAAAATAATTATTTTCTGGTCCCGTTTGAATTTTGCCATGAATGTGAACATATGTATAAATGTATAAATATAAATCGTCTTGTAAGTAAACTACCAGTGCTTTTTCAAAGTTTTCAATGTCTCGTTTTAAATGTCAGGGCCCTCGGAAGTCTACCAATGAAGTGTGGAGATACATTGAGCCTCGTAAATGGGTGTAAAACAGTGATTTATTTGCATGGCTAGCCCGATGCCGAAGCACCACAATTGAAAAAGCTGTTGGTAGCATCGGCTAACTAGCGCCAGATTTTGGAGTGCTAGGCTACTGTAGCCTTCATACTGTATGATTCATATCAATCATTAACCTAGGAATACTTTGTGCATTTAATGAACATTTTGTGTAATAATTCACGGCAAATTAATAAACTGAATATGGTGGTCCAAGAGCAGACCATGCACCAGTCCATGCATCAGCCCGACTGAGCAGTGATGACAGCATAGGATGAGTCAGGTAACGTTACGAAGCACTGCCGTTAACGTTAACCGCGTTCACACACACACGATATAAAATACACGATGATAAATATAAAATTAAATATCAAAACACTATTATTTACACGATTACTCATGAAATAACTGCTTCATACTGTATGATTCATATCAATCATTAACCTAGGAATACTTCGTGCATTTAATGAACATTTTGTGTAATAATTCACGGCAAATTAATAAACTGAATATGGTGGTCCAAGAGCAGACCATGCACCAGTCCATGCATCAGCCAGACTGAGCAGTGATGACAGCATAGGATGAGTCAGGTAGCGTTACAAAAGCACTGCGTTAGCGTTAACCGCGTTCACACACACACAATATAAAATACGATGATAAATATAAAATTCAATATCAAAACACTATTATTTACACGATTACTCATGAAATAACTGCTATTAACTGCACATTCACTATATAAAAATCACTGTTTGGAGGAAAGGGTTCGCGTGCTGTCGCCGGTTGGAAATGGCGAAAATAAATCGCGCCGATTTTGCCTATATTATTCAGTGGTAGCGGTGGTTTATGGGATGAGTAGTTCCTTCATTTCGGAAATGAAAATATGTACACAGTCTTGTACCTTTTGACTTTTTTTGGATTTTCTCCTCGTTTTTTCACTCGAAATGATATATTGTATGCTTATGAGTTATGCCGTAGCTGGTTAGCCTAATGTGCCTTGATGAAATGCGTCGCTAGACTGTTCATACACATTTTAACGGGCCAAAGTTGAAGAGCTGTTGATGGATGTATCTCCACACTTCATTGGTAGACTTCCGAGGGCCCTGACATTTAAAACGAGACATTGAGAACTTTGAAAAAGCACTGGTAGTTTACTTACAAGACGATTTACAGACAGTATCTTCATGAAGTTTAGCGTTTGCAGCCATCTTGAATTTAGTCACGATAAGTCAAGCAACGAGTAAGAATTAACAGGTATGATAAGGGATCAGATTCCAAAAATAATTCAGTGGAAAAGCATGGATTCCAGTTTCTTCCAGTAGCAGCAACTGGAATCCATGCATTTCCACTGAATTATTTTTGGAATAGCTTTTCAAGTATATTCTGGGAAGTTTGTGGATTTTGTTACTTCTTCCCTCTAAAATCAAAGGTAAGTTTTTTTCCTGCTTTGTAGTTGTTGTCGTTGTGCCTTTGTCATGTGTGTCTTCTTTCTATAAGTTAGTTCTGAATTAAACAAATCGCGCCGTCTCTGTGATGTTGCTATTTGTTTGTATATTTGTGATATATATATATATATATATATATATATATATATATATATATGATAGGCTTATGGGTCCGCAACAGGCGGCAATCACCAATCAGACAACGGGTGCTGAAACAAACAGAAATGAGAAAGAACACCAGAACGTATGATCCGGCCCGATCCCTGATCATACCTGTCAACACTCCCGTTTCCGTTTTTCCCGGGTTTCTCCCGTATTTCAGGGTCATCTCCCAGCACCCTCCCGTTTTGTTATTTCTCCCGGAAAACTCCCGTAATTTGCATGGCCATCAAACATTTTAAAATCATTGATCCATTCAGGTTGCCAGATTGTGTATGAAATACACCCTACACATACACGATCACTTAGTTTCAATTTCAACCGTTTTGTCATAGGCTAAAACCTGGCAACCCAAAACCCAAATAAGGAAGCGGCAGTGGGTGCCGACTGCGCAGCCTGAGTCTCGTGGTAAGCAAGCGGGCTAGTTGAATGGCCTACTCCAGAACTAGCTGTTGTGAAATTGTTGGGAATTTAATTGATTAACACATCACATAAACTGTTATTGAGTGTTGTTGATACACTGAACTTGTGCCCTCGGAACCAAATCTGACAGCAAGCAGCTTTGGAGTTTTAGAAGTAGGCTGCAGGCAGGCAGCTGGTGGATACATAACTGACATGCGTAAGGTAAATGGTAAGGTAAAAGCAACGACCGAAATGCAGTGTTGAAACACGTGTATGAAACGTATTAAATATGCAAACCAGATCCGGCATAAACACTGACCACCCCCCCCTCGAAAAAAAATCTCCCGTTTTTGGAAAGCTAAATGTTGACAGGTATGGTACCAACCCCAATCATTACTACATAGTTAACTGGCAGTATAAGTAAGCCATTGCTGGCTACCTTGGCCTTGTTTGTGCTATGGGCAAGAGGCCCGAGGAGCCAGAGAGGAAGGGGGCGTCGGCTATAAATGAAAAAAAGTAACATTAAGCCCACATAGCTGACGTAAAGGCAGGGCCTGGTTACGGCAAAACAGAACAACAGCCGTAGACGTCATTGCTGCGCTACGAACACAAACACTCAACTAGGCTACTTGCTAGGCTCATTAGCATGCATCGCCTACCTTGATGAACATGGGTAGCCTACTAGTCAAATGTCGGGTGAAATAAGGCAGGATTCCAGGGAGCTTTCGTCACACTGCAGTGAGAATGGGCCGTACGGAACAGCACAATCAGCCAACATCCTTAAATAAACCATTAAAAAACCCACCATAAAGCTAAACACTATGCGTCATCCCCCTTACCGTCACTAACCAAGCAGCCCAAGGTTTGTTTGTTAGTTAGCAAGAGAAACAAAGATAGCTAAAGCTAACAGGGAGTCGGGTAATCATTACTGGGGGTCGGGTAATCATTATTGGGGCTACTGCCAATGGGCCATCAGCATCTGGCTGTGGTAGGGAGCTGTGGGTTGCATCGTTGGGCCGGCCATTGGGTTCACCAGGGACCAACTTTAACTCTGTACGGTGAAGCACTTTTCCTGGGCCCTGATCACCCACAGGCCGAACTTTGTACAAGGTTCCCACCTCATCTAGGCACTCTAATACCTCATGGATAGCAGGGTTCCAGACGTCTTGAATTTTATGCCGGCCCTGGAGATGGTTTTTGCGATACACAAGTGTACCTCTGAGCAGGGTGGGGGGCGGGCTGGTTGTGATTCCAGTTGCGGTAGGCAGCGGCACTTTCCAATTGCTGTCTGGCAGTGCTATACACAGCTGAAAGATGTTCCTTAATGTTGTGCCATCCAGTCTGACGGGTCTTGGTAAGGCGTATCCTCTTCAGAAATCCCCAATAGCTGGTCCACTGGGAGCCTTGGTTTCTGCCCAAACATGAGCTTGTAAGGTGAATGTTGGGTGGAGTGGTGTGTGGTGGTGTTGTAGGCGAAGAGGAGCTGTGGCCACTTGCGCTTTCGTTCTGGAGGCAGAGTTCGTAGGAGGTCATGGAGCGTGCGATTGAACCTTTCGCACTGCCCATTTCCCTCAGGGTGGTAGGGGGAGGTACGGCTCTTTCGAACTCCATACAATGAGCAGAGCTGGGTTAATAACTCACTTTCAAAACATCGCCTCTGATCTGAGTGAATACGCTGAGGCACTCCATAGGTGAAGAACCATTTTTCTGTCAGGACTTTCACAACAGTCTTTGCCTTTTGGTCTGGGGTGGGGTAGGCCTGTGTGAATTTGGAAAAAACATCCGTCACCACCAGTACATTTTCGTGGCCACTACTTGCCTTGTCCAATGTAGTGAAGTCGATCGCTATGATCTCTAAAGGCCTAGTGGCCATCAGGCTGCCCCGAAATGTCCTGACTTTGGGTTGGGTAGCCTTTGCCACGTTGCAACGCTGGCATTGGTCGCACCACCGCTTGATGTCCAGATACATTTTAGGCCAATAGCACCGTTGCCGGATTAGATCTGTGGTCCGGTCTATTCCCTGGTGGCCGTGATTGATTGTTATGTAAGCCAGTCAGGACCTCCTCCCTCAGGACTACTGGTCTACTACTAATAGCAGTTGGAATACTTGGGCCCTGGAGGGAGGAATCTGAACTTCCCAATACAGTACACCCCCACGCTCCCTGATTCGAGACCATTGTTTAGTTAGTTTTCGAAGTCCATCTGGTGCGGTCCGTAGCTCTGCAGTCCTAGGTGGGCGGCCCCGTCTCCAGAAGTGCATGAAGGCAGAGATACAAGGGTCGGAGGCCTGCAATGCCTTAAAGGGGTGATAGAATGATGATCTAGGGTATTTTGTGCTGGTCCTTAAGGTCTCTGAATAGGGTGTGTAACATTGGTTGGGCTGAAAATGGCATATGTGCTGTTCTGTGCGCCCTAATGCAAGCCTGGTTAAAAGCCCTAGAATGAAACGAGAGGTTTTCTTCCTTTTATGGTATGCTCATAAATATTTAGATGACCTGCGTGCTGATTGGTTGGTTTACAACGAGCGAAGCTCCGGAGCAAAGACGCAAACATGGCCGACAGCACTCACTGAAACAGCAGAAACAAAGGTGGAAATACTATGAGACATAGGTGTTGAACAGCATATATGAGCCTGAATCAGAGGAAGAATCTGAAATAGAAAGAATCTGAAAGTGCACCACATACAACACCCAAAATATGACATTAAAATAGCCTGTAGAATAAACATCGTCATGCACCTCTGTCAAGTGCACAGGTATGAGCGTTCGTCTCGGGATAAACATTTCGGACGTCATCCCCTTCAATTAATGGGCTATGGGTGCCTTGAAAACAATGCATTAGGGTTGTGTAGGCTATCACGAACTTTTGCCCAAAGAAAAAGTTCCATTCTGTCAAAATCAAGCCCAACATGCATTGCTTGGAAGCCCCCTCAAACGAGGTCAGGTTTACCATATTTACTGCGCATGTGATTCAATAGTAAATCACGATATATTGAAACTGAGCTGATCGAAATGTCCTCCTGGGTTGCGGGAGATGATGACACACTGTGAGTTTCCACTTCTTGTCCTTGCTCTGCCCTTTTTTTTCTCTAAAGAAACTTCTAATATCCATTTGTCCTTATACACTTATTTCGCTAAGGCTAGTTAGTAGAAGCACGAAACAGCAATGTGTAATAGCGTAGAGGAGAATTGTAATTGCAACATTTTGCAACAAATGATTCTAAACCTGCCCAGATCACGTCAGATTGTCTTGCGCTGCTGTTAATGCACACAATGGACAGAAAACACAAAAGTCTCTTCTACGGGGCTATTTATTTCATTCACGATTAGAGTTTTTGTTGTTGTTGTTGTTGACGGCCCATAGATCCGGGGCTATCCCCAGAGGATCCGGGGCTATAGCCCCGAATGCCCAGGTCTAACGACGCCACTGGCCGTTTGAGAATCAGAGGAATGGAAAGGTTAGGACAATCTGATACAAGTGTTAGCTGTCACAGTATATAAATAAAATATCTTTAACCAATACACATTCATTATTGGTTCAGCATATTGCAAAAACACAGTTTGATCAACACCACAAAATGATAAACTTTTTTTTTTTTTTTTCAACAATCGTCCAGTGATACTCTGATGTAAATTATTAAAAAATAAATAGAAAGAAAAATTTGCTTTTCCACCCTGTTCTCGTTGCAGGCAATGAAGTGAATTGGCCTACAGGTCTTTTGTGAGCAGGAGCTGGGGTTTCCTTAGAAGAAGCGTCCGTGTCATGATCCCCTTGTGTGTGGTGCTACGCATATGGAGGGAGCTTCCGGATACTTCAGGGCAGTACGTTGGATTCAGACCCCTTTTCGACTGAACCGTGACACATGTTCAGCAACAGCATCCTCCATGGAAGGTCTGTCAAGCTGAGCACACAAGTCCTGGGGCATAGGAATCCGCTGGACGGCATCCCAATAAGGAAGAGGGTCTTTGATGATCTCGAAGAGGACAAGAAAGAGGACTTATATTGGATACTGTAATACAGTGCATTGTAGGCTGTATACTGTACAATAAACAAATTGTATGGCCCTGAACATTGTGCTTTGTTTACAGTACTGATGATGATTGACACCAGTATAGCATCAGGTCTAAGACAGCCTGTTGTGTGTGAATCGATAAGTTCTTTTTAGTGCCTATACTGTTGCACATTTTGATTTGTTGTTTGTAATAAAAAATATATATTTTATTAAACTTACAAATTGTTTGGCAAGTCTGCACATAGTTTCTCCTTGGCTGTCTTCTGTTGTGGGGACTCAGCATTCTCATTGAAGTGCATGGCTGCTAGATAAAACCTACTAGCTAAGTCCAAAGTGCTAAACAAAGTGGCTCCACTCAAGGCATCCAAGGACTCCTCTATCCTAGGTAGAGGGAATGCATCCTTGCATGTTTTGGAGTTAAGCTGGCGATAATCCACACAGAGTCGAATGAACCATCTTTCTTTTGCACCACCACAATTGGTGAGGCGTAAGGACTACAGCTGGGCCGGACTATGTTCTGGTCTAACAGCTCTTGGACATGTCGCTTGACTAAGTCCATACTGCGAGGGTGGGAGGCGGCGATACCGTTGTCGCACAGGGGCATCATCAAGCAGGGGGATGGTGTGCTGGACAAGAGTGGTGCATCCCAGATCACTGTCACCCCGACTAAAGGTGCCGAAGTACTTCTCAAGCAAAGCCCGAGCGTCCTGTTGTTCTTTGTCGGACAGGGTGGGCCAGTCCAGTTGTGAGATATTGACATCATCATTGCCCTCAGCATTGACTGACTGAATGAAGACTACCTGCTCGCCATGAGCTTGCTGATGTTCAAAGTGGATGGATGAGTTTGCGGCTGGTGACATGGCAATATGCAGTTCTCCAAGCGTGGTCTTCGGCCGAAGCCACTGATCTTGGTTCCCAATATTAATAACTGGCACCTGAACGCTGCCACGAGTGATTGAGAGGTAAGCTGTAGGCACGAGCAAATTGCCTGGCAGTTGGCCATCCGCGAAGGACACTGGTTCTAAGAGGGCTGAGGACAGTGTGGACCCCAGACCCTGGTGGCAAGTGGCTGGAACTAACTTCATGGACCCAGCCGGCACTCGTACTGCGGGGCCCTGCTGTACTCGGACCTGGCCCACCCTCCCAGTCTCTAGGGCATGTTCCAGCTGTTGGCATTCTGATAAGGCTTGCTGCCACCCTCTGCCTGTTGGACATCAAGAGATTAAAACAGGGCACTTCCATGGTTTACAAATAATTATTTGTAGCAATTCCGAATGATGTTCATGCCAAGGAGGCCAGGAACGGAATCCTTTTGGGACTGGGCAGTTGGGTCAGCTGGGCTCTTGGTAACCAAAATGCCCATTTTAGGAAGAGTCCAGCCAAGCAGATGTACATCTAACTCGAGATACCCCAAGTAGGGTATCTCTAAGCCATTGGCAGCCTTTAAAGTAAGCCAATTTCAGGGCTGTAAGCCCAGCTGAAGGCGGGGGTGCAACTGTTGTTCAAAAGATTTGTGTGATTGTGGTCACCACCACACCCCGAATCTGAGCCTCTACGACCAGACATCTGCCAATGAGTTGTGATGTGCCTACTGAATGGGAGCCCAAAGAATCCCCACCCAACGTTTGGGCCATAACGTCAGGGGGCACTAGTTTTCCTGTGGTTGCTGGGCAACATAATTAGAGCCTGCCGCCACCTGAGAACTGGTAAAAGATGCTGGGCAGAAACGAGCTATATGGCCAGGCTGGGAACATCGTAAGCAGATGGGTTCCCCCTCAGCATTAAACCGATAGGGAGGACCCCGGGTCGGTGCTCTAGATGGCGGTGGGCCAGAAAAGGAGGGGGTGTCCAAGCTCCGTAGGATGCTATCCAATTGAGCCTGTTGTTTTCGAAGGCTCTCTTTTACTTCTGCCAGTTCGTTAGTGGGCTGTACCCTCACTGCACTTGAGGCTGCCTCCAAGTCTTGTATGGCATGGGTGCTAACAGAGTGGGCACGGGGTCTAGGGCCACTGGAGTGCTCCCCCTCTTCTACCCAGCGTATAGCTTCACTGCGAACATCCAGGAAAGTGAAGGTGGGATGAAGTCGGACTTGACACCACAATTCTCGCTTTAGCATACCATCTCGCACATTCTCCACAAATTGGTCACGCAGGACTACTTCTGGGTGGGCAAAACAAGCTGGATCTCTCCTCTTCACTGCTTCTAGCAGGTGCCAAAGTGCATGGGAATACTCCCTCAAAGACTCACCCTCAAGCTGCCGCCGCTGGAAGAACTGCTTCTGGAGGCTAATGTAAGACTGAGAACACCCATAGATGCTAAGAAGTATCGAAAATATCTTGTCAGGCTCATCCCTTTCAACTACAGGACGAAACTTGATCTCAGCCCTGGCCTCTCCATCTAATAAATCAAAAACAATCAAAGCTTGGTCTGAACGCGACATGGGTCGTGAAGACAGATGTCGACGGGCCTCCTCCACCCAGTCCTCTGCTGTTAGGGAGTCGTGAGACAATTTCCCTGAAAATCTAGGGCATTTACGTTCACAAGGTATTTAGACATAACGTTCCACCACTCCAGCTGGAGTAGGTGTATGGGGAGCTACAGGTGCAGGTGGTCTAGACAGTGTCGGGGAATTAGGGGTAGAGGGCTGACCTGTTAAGCTGCCTGAAGGACCCACATTATCTGGAGTGGGGGTGGCCACCTTAGTTCCCTGAGCTTACTGTTGTCTGCCTGTAACTGTTGCACAATCTCGGTTAAGACTCTAAGTTGAGCTGCCATCTCTTCCCCATCCATACTTAACCCAAGGGTCTGTTGTGAACACAAGGAAAGGTAGAGGGAGAAAAGAACGCAACAAACAAAATTAGACTTATCAAATACACAGAGTAGGTAACTGCCAGATGGTGGCAGTAGGATGTGGCGGGACCTTCTGATGGATGGCTTCCTTCCTGCCGGTTCACCGTCCAAGGTACTATGGTCTTCAACCACTGTTTTCCCCCAAAACTAAAAAAAACAACCATGCAAAACAAAACACCTAGAACAGCCTCTGTTCAAAAGGACCCTGCTCGCAGCGCCAAATGTAACAAGGTGGACCTTGAATGCGTTGCAGGTGACCCAAATAAATGGATAGGAACAGAGAGCTTTGGTCAATAATTGTTGCTTTTTATTTTTCTTTAACTGCTCCAGGAGGGGGAAAAGGAGACTTGGTCATGGGGAATGTCAGAACAGAAACAAATAAAAATAACTCAATAAACTTAGGGATAACACAAGGACAAGGACACAGGGAAAATACCTGGGTACAGCTGTGACTGTCTTTTAAGCACTAGCTAGCAAAATACCGTACACAGTCGCTCGACTAGGAGGGAACAAAACTGTGCTCACACGCACCCACAAGTGCCACTACACTGCAATCATCAGGAGTGAGTAATCAATCACACTAAAGAACACTCATGAAATGGTTTGAAACCCACACTGGCCACTAGGGCATATACTAAGAAGGAGCCTACTGCTTTACAGGCATTGGCTAACTAGCAGAATGTTACACAATAGGTCACAGCTAGGAGGGGCAAAGAGACAAGAGGAAACAAATAAAAATAATAAAGCTCAAACCAGTAAAAGGGAGAAAAATCAGGAGGGGAACATTAACTGAGGCAGCCCTCGAGCGGGTGGTTAAGAGGGCTGCTCAAAAACACTGGCCGACTAGGCCAGTGCCGACAGGGTAGGAGAGGGGAAAAGCAGAAAACAAACAAACTGGGGATAAACAACCAACTAACTCACCCTGACCATAAACCAACCTAGCGCCGCTACTTGGCGTTGGAAGGCACAATAATGGGCTAAGGACAGATCAGGTCACCACTAGGGGCATACAAACAAAAAGAAACACAAACTACATTTAATCAGGGGAAAACAGTGGTCAGGCTGTCACACTGACTGCCAGCTGTGATTGTGTGACTGTGAATCCAGCCCTGTTCGCTGAACACTACCCAATACCTCGCATTGAGGATTTGTTTGCGTCCTTGTCTGGGGGACATCGTTTCATCAAACTGGACCTTTCACAGGCCTACCTTCAGGTACCGGTTAAGACGGATTCTAGGAAATACCTTACGGTCACCACCCACAAGGGCATGTTCTGCTACAATCGTTTACCATTCGAAATCACCTCTTCGCCCTCCATATTCCAGAGGATTATGGACCAAGTGCTCCAAGGGCTGCCAAATGTACATTGTTTTCTTGATGCCATTCTCATCACAGGCCAAGATGATGCGCACCATCTGAGGAATCTCGAAGCGGTACTGAGTCGCCTTGAAAACTTTGGGCTCCGAGTTCAAAAAGAGAAATGTGAGTTCTTCAGGAGCTCGCTAGAGTACTTGGGGCACACGATTGACTCTGTAGGGCTTCACAAGTCTGATGATAAGATCAAAGCCATTGTAAAGGCCCCTGTGCCTACTGATACGACTCAGTTGCGCTCTTTCCTGGGGCTCATCAACTATTACGCACGCTTTGTCCCGAACATGTCGACACTTTTACACCCATTGAATGCATTACTCCACAAGGGGGTGAAGTGGGAATGGTCCAGGAAATGTGATGAAGCTTTCCAAAAAGCAAAGGAACAGCTATCCAGCAAAAGTGTACTGACACATTACAATTCCAGGCTTCCAGTTATACTTGCCTGCGATGCCTCGCCCTATGGGGTGGGGGCAGTCATCTCGCATCGACTGCCAAATGGGGAAGAACGACCCATAGCCTTTGCTTCGCGGACCCTTAGCAAGGCAGAGCAGAATTATGCTCAAATTGAGCGAGAGGCATTAGGAATAATATTTGGGGTCAGACGTTTTCATTCATACCTCTATGGCCGTCGTTTTACCCTACTCACTGATCACCGGCCCTTGACAACAATCTTGAGCCCTAGCAAAGCGACACCGTCCATGGCTGCTGCAAGACTACAGCGCTGGGCACTCATCTTGGCAGCACACGATTACACAATAAGGTACAGATGCGCCGCTGACCATGGTAACGCGGACGGTCTGTCGCGTCTGCCTCTGCCAGTGCAACACAAAGAAAAACAAGGGACAGTTGAGTCATTTCTGATAAAACACATTGAGAGCCTTCCAATTCACTGCAGTGAGGTGAAAAGAGAAACCAAAGCAGACGCCACACTCTCCCAGGTGATCGAGATGGCGTCGACTGGTCGTTTTCCACCAGCCAAGGATGCGGACAGCGGTTTGGCCCCATACATCATACGGAAAGATGAACTGTCCGTACTTCAAGGCTGCTTAATCTGGGGGGTAATCGAGTTGTAGTCCCACCCAATCTACGTCAGCATGTCCTGGACGAAGTCCACGCCGGACACCCGGGCGTGGTCAGGATGAAATCCCTGGCAAGAAGCTACGTGTGGTGGCCGGGTCTGGATGTGCAGGTGGAGGAGAGGTGCAAGGGGTGCAAACCGTGCCAACGAGGTCAGAAGAACTCTGCTCTCACACCGCTGCACCCATGGCCCTGGCCGACAGGTCCGTGGCAGCGAATTCCTATCGATTTCGCTGGCCCCTTTGAGGGGCGCATGTTCTTCGTCATTGTGGACGCTCATTCCAAGTGGCCCGAAGTCATATTGATGGATTCAACCTCATCTGCAAAAACCATTGAAGTTCTAAGAGGCCTTTTCAGTCATTACGGAGTACCAGAGGTCCTAGTGAGTGATAATGGGCCTCAATTCACTTCTGAGGAGTTTGCCCACTTTTTGACATCAAATGGCATCACGCACAAACGCTCCACTCCTTTCCATCCGGCAACGAACGGCCTGGCAGAGCGTTTCGTGCAGACATTTAAACATTCGCTGAAGTCGTCCAGGGGCACAGCTTTGGTCCAACGGCGACTCGATACTTTCCTGCTACAGTACAGAAACACCCCCCACGCCACTACAAAAGAGACACCTGCGACGCTGTTTCTCCGTCGCAGACTGCGCACACGCCCAGACCTGCTGAAACCGAGTGTGTCAGCAGTGGTGGATCGAGCGCAGGAGGACCAACGGCGACACCGTGACGCACACTCTAAAGAAAGAACAGTATTTTTTTGTTCTAACCGGTTCGGGAACGTCAATTTATTGGTGGAACACATAACCGGAAACGTTATAATTCCGTTTCTGTTCGGAACGAACCGATTGGAAAAAAAAATTGGTTCAAAGCCCTGCAATCCTGCCAATAATCTGCTAAAATGGATTATGTTGTTGCAATCCGGTATAGTAGAACGTAGGTTGTTGGGTGTCAAGCCACTTTTTATATCTAAGAAAGGGGGTTGCACTTGTACAATTTCAAGGGGGAGTGGCCATTAATAATGTAAATTACAGTAATAAACCAATTGTATGACGTATACCTTTGTGTTTGAAGGATACCATCCAAGAGAAGAACATTAAACTAAAACATCTATTAATTTAGCCAACCCGGATACAATAGATTGCATCTAGTTATCTATCTAGCAAAGAGTTTCAGAGAGTAAAGATAGGGCTTAGTCTACTTGTAATCTTGTTAGATAGGCTAAACACACATAATTATCTTTATTTCCTAAGAAGAGCACCTTTAAAAGGAACATTAACACAAACAACTGCATGGCAGGAATCAGAAATAAATGATTACTAGTTTCCTATGGCACCCAGGTAGGCCTACATATAGGCTACTTTTTTGTGGTGAAAAAGGAAAAGTTGGTACCAAAACCGAGTAGCATAGAGGCGAGTTTAGCCGATACCATTCATGGAAAAGGGACTTTTGAGACATTAGCATACAGACTGCAGATAACTTTAGGATATTAACTATACAGATTCCGGTATTTTTGCCGACTGTACAGCTCCCCCTAGAGTTGCAATATATTTATATTTTACTCTGACGTTGTAAATAGCTTACCTCTTGTGTTTAGTCCCCCCTGTATACAACAATGCTTTTGTTGTGGATGTGAAGAATTAACAACAGGCTAAAACTATCTCCAAGAGCTTGTCTACTGACAAGGTAATGTTATTAAGGTGAAAATCTTGCAAAGTGTACTTTAAATTAAACTTTATTTGTGAAATCTTATTTATGTGTTTATGGAGAAGTACTTGTTGATGATCTCCCAAACTATCAGGGGGGTGGGTCAGGGGCATCAGACATCTCTGCTGCTGAGTTCTCTGGAGGTGTCGTGGGCCTAATTCAGCAAAACACGGGAAAAGAAAAAAGGAAGGTGCCTGCTTGAAATGCTCACGAAGGCTGCTCTGTTGGAGATGTGTTTTTGTGGATTTTTTTTCTGTTTTGGTCCATTGGTCAGGCATTCAGGCCACTGGTTCCTATCAGTGTTGTATAAAGTACCGAAACCCACACTTAAGTAGAAGTACAGATATTTGATCAGAAAATTACTTAAGTAAAAGTAAAAGTATTCAATAAGCATACGCATCTATTATTTACAGTACTTAAGTATGACAAGTAGCCCAGTATAAAACATACTTAAGTAGAAGTACAAAGTACTAGTAAAACCTTTCGAGGTGTGACAACCCCCTCCCTTTACTATGCTTTTAATGAAAAAGAAAGCAGTCAGATCTTTGGATAGGTTATCAAGTTCATGCAGCACCTTAAAACTTGGTGCCTACACTTAAATAAAAAAATCATAATGATGTACCCATCATACACTTGATGTGTTGTTCATGCATGAGGTCATGAATGAGAGACTATGAACTTGAACATCATATGAACATCATGATAATTCATGTACCCGTGTTAATTAATCATCTTCGTAAGTCGGTATATGGTTAAATGACTCCTTACAGGGCGAAAGACTCTCTCGTCCGCCCCTACCGCCTGTAGGAAGAATATCCCGCTTGCAAGTTCAGTGTATCGTACCCGCCGACCTTCAGTCTCACAAAGTCTCAGACATCGCGAGAAGCAGGATCAGTTTACATCCTGCATCCACAGCACAGAGGCAGGCTAACGAAACGCTAGCGATTGTTGCAAACGTGTGTATAATGGCAGAGCCGGCGAAGAAGCAGCGAAAACCAAAGCAAGGAAAAGAGCTTCAGACTGAGCGAGGGCTCGCACACGTATCGACACGTACAGATGCTAGGGGGAGTTTCGTAGAGAAAAAGCATCAGGCTTGCCTGGTATCCCTTTAAAGTATTACCAAATTTTTACATATACTTCCGTTCAAAAGTTTAGGGTCACTCAGAAATATTTCATCTTTTGAAAGAAAAGCACTGTTTTCTTTTGTTTTTTTTCAATAAAGATAACATTAAATTAATCAGAAATACAGTCTAGAAATTGTTAATGTGGTAAATGACTATTTTAAATTTAATTTGATTTTTAAAAGAATATCTACATAGGTGTACAGAGGCTCATTTCCAGCAACCATCACTCCTGTGTTCTAATGATACATTGTGTTAGCTAATCGTTAAAAGGCTGATGATTAGAAAACCCTTTGTTCCGTCATGTTAGCACAGCTAAAAACTGTTGTACTGATTAGAGAAGCTATAAAACTGGCCTTCCTTTGAGCAAGTTGAGTATCTGGAGCATCAGCATTTGTTGGTTTGATTATACTCTCAAAATGGCCAGAAAAAAAGAACTTTCTTCTGGAACTCGACAGTCTATTCTTGTTCTGAGAAATTAATGCTATCCATGCGAGAAATTGCCAAGAAACTGAAGATTTCCTATACAATGATGTGTACTACTCCCTTCAGAGAACAGCACAAACGGGTTCTAACCAGAATAGAAGGAGAATTGGGGTGCACAACTAAGTAAGACAAGTACATAACAGTCACTAGTTTAAAAAAAATAGACGCCTCACAGGTCCTCAACTGGCAGCTTCATTAAATGGTACCCGCAAAATGCCAGTGCATCCATACATCCACAGTGAAGAGGCGACTCCGGAACAAGTGAAAAGATGCTGGAGGAGTGCCTGACACCATCTGTCAAGCATGTTGGAGGTAATGTAATGGTCTGGGGCTGCTTTGGTGTTGGTAAAGTGGGAGATTTGTACAAGGTAGAAGAGATTTTGAATAAGGAAGGCTATCACTCCATTTTGCAACGCCATGCTATACCCTGTGGACAGCGCTTGATTGGAGCCGATTTTCTCCTACAAGAGGACAATGGCCCAAAGCACACCTCCAAACTAAGAACTATTTAGGGAAGAAGCAGTCAGCTGGTATTCTGTCTGTGATGGAGTGGCCAGTGTAGTCACCAGATCTCAGCCATATTAAGCTGTTGTGGGAGCAGCTTGACCGTATGGTATGTAAAAGTACCCATCAAGCCAATCTAACTTGTGGGAGGTGCTTCAGGACGTGTGGGGTGAAATTTCAAATTACCTCAACAAATTGACAGCTAGAATGCCAAAGGTCTGCAAGGCTGTAATTGCTGCAAATGGAGAATTACTTGACAAAAATATGTAACTTTGTTGATCAAGAAGGATCATGACCTTTTTAGATGGTGATACTGTAAATGGCGTTCAATATTGACACCTAGGAGCGCAGACATAAATTCTTCCATTGTGTTCCTTTAAGTTATCAGTCTTCTTGGAAGGAAAGATCTAGTGGTGTTAGCCTGGGTTAACCCATATGAACCTGTTAGCAAACTTGAATTTGCTCTGCAAGTCTAAACGGCTACAGCTTGTGGCGAGTTGTTTATGTTATTTTACAGTAGGAGTGCATTATCAACAGTGATATGGGCACCATGCCTCTCTCATCCACGAACGCGCATCAGCGCACATCCATGCAAAACATTTTAATTACACGATTACAATGGGAACCATAATTAGAATTAGAAGATATTACGCCCACATAATATGTCACAATGAGTAGGTATTCACCATAATTTGCAAATTGGTAATGACAACGAGGCAAATATAAAGCACAGCTGAAGACGCACTGTCACGAGATGTAAGCAACTCCTCTGCAAGATAAATGTTTTTTTATTCAGTCATTCGGACATTATTGGGGTAAGTTTTGCTTTTTCCATGTTTTCGATGGTAAACCATTGTCAGTCAATAGTGAAAGTAATTAACTGTGTATAACTGTTTTATCGTTGACTGACACCACGGTGAAGTTAGTTTCACTTTGCCAATGAGTTCAAATAATAGACAAGTGCAAATGTGTGTAGGCTATACTTTTCTAGGTTTTAGTAAAGCATGGTTTAGTGGAATAACTGTTCCATACGGTCTCACGTGCAAGCAGATTCCTTCAAATGCGTCACTGACTATGAAAATACCAATGCACTGTTAAAAGTTGTGCCGCTCGCTGTTAAAGGGAATGACGCATGTCATTCTCATTGGTTTAAATGATGTTATGCCCAAAACCATGCCTGATTAAGAAACCTAGGAACGCCTTGTTGCGCCATCCGTCCAACATTTGATAACGAAAACGCTCCCAATGTGGACTGGACATCCCGCTAAATTTAAATAAGCTTTCGCCAGCGTCCATGCATTTTAGACTGTCATGATAGGGCCCTTTAATATGCTCAAACCACTTTATATCAAGGGGTGTGTATTGTACTTAAGTGTTGTTTAACAAAGACACACAATCCACACCCACATTTATCTCAAGGGAAAGACATTTTCTGTAACTCAACATGGTTGTTAAAGTAAAAGTTCGGTGTGATATTGACCTAAAGTGTGTTGAAACATGATACCGAATGTGAACTTTTGTCTCATCCTATCCCTGCTTGTCACCTGCACTCCGAAATCTGGCGCTAGTTAGCCGATGCTACCAACAGGTTTTCAATAGGGGTGCCTCGGGCATCGGGCTGGCCATGCAAATAAATCACTGTTTTACACCATTTACGAGGCTCAAAGTAGCTCCACACTTCATTGGTAGACTTCCGAGGGCCCTGACATTTAAAACGAGACATTGAGAACTGGTAGTTTATTTACAAGACGATTTATACAGACAGTACCTTAAGGAAGTTTACCATTCGCTGCCATCTTGAATTTAGTCACGATAAGTCGAGTGACGAGCAGGAGCGAAACTACAGCTGATAAGTCACGTGAATACTTGCGTTAGTTTTGGACTGGAGTTAGTGCAAACAGTTGGCAACTATTGCAAGGATGTCAGATGATGAAGCTACGGAGTTTTATGAAGACTTTGAAGATGAGGAGGAAACATTTGAGTTTGATGGGCGTCCTTATTTATTTGAGCCTGACTATACACAAATGCGCTGCAAACTCTATGGGCGCTGCCATCTTGCCTGCCGCCATTACTGCGTGCCTGCTGGAGTGTCGGTGTAACGATCCTGTGTTCCCTGTCCCTCCTTTGTTTACCTCCTGTGCCATGTGCTCCTGTGTTTACTTCCTGTCCCTGTGTTTTAGTTCCTGTCAGCCATGTGCTCCTTTGTTTGTCTTGCCATGTCTCAGTTCCCTGTGTCTCCGCCCCTCACCTGTTCCTCATTATTAGTCTGCTAGTTTAATTATAATTTCCAGCCCTGTGTTCACCTGTCTCTTGTTTCTTGTCCACTTGTGCCTTGTTAGCCTTGTGTAAATACACCCCTGTGTATTTAAACCCTCTGTCTCCCTCAGTCCCCTGTCGGTCATTGATGTTGTTTCGTGGTTGTAGTGTGCATTTGCATTAAATAGTGCTGGTTTCAAGTTTAAGTGTGCCTCGTTCTCAACTTGCCCTGCGCCTCGGTCCAGCTCTCCATACTGCAACCCTGACAGTCGGTGTGACACTTGCCTGTGCCTTCTAATGAAGGTGAGGGGGAATATTGAGTACATGTAGATGATGTCAGGCAGTGGCCAAAATTTACAGATGAAGGTCATTTATTGACAACATAATGTATTAAGACGTGTATTAATTAATGACAGCAATACAACCGAACGCTGTCATTACTAGCTGTGTTGCTAATATGTTCACAAGCTTCAGAAGTTGCAAATAACTATTAGCCACGGCCAGCTGTAGCAGTAAAATACATGTTCTTACAGGTATTCAGGATTATTTTATTAATCGTATGTATTTCATCCACTTGATGCATATCTTGGTCCTCCGCTCGACCAGGAACTCTGCAATCCGTAAGGCCGTAAACATGGTCAATGTGCAACAAAGGTTTGTGAATTTCACAAACGATTTAATTCTAGGCCTATATTTTCGTACTGTTGTTAAAACAGCTGACCACACAACATGCTCTTCCCGGCATCACTGAACAGCAAATGTACTAAAAAAAACTAAAGAAAAAGAAGAAAATTTTACTACTACAGCTGACGTCTGCTACAGCCGCCTACGGGACCAACATGTTACATCGCTACTTCCTTAGCAGCAAGGCAACGCAGTAATGGCGGCGCTGCTTTACTTCCGTGTTTCGCCGGATTTGTGTATACGGAGGAAGAGCTGCGTGAGCGCCGTGAAAGGAGAGAGATTGAGAGACAGCGTGCGGAGAAAGCAGCTGCAAGCACAGCCACAACACAGCCGGTGCTGTGAGACAATGCCTACTGACGTGGAGTGTTTTTGTTGTGTCGTGGAAAAACTAGTCCACTTTCGAATCCACTAGCAATTTATCACTTGACTATTACTAATTAGCACTCTGGGACAAGGTGTCCGAAGGAGACAGAATAGACAGGAGATCTCTGAAGACTGCTGAATCTTTATTCACCGTATTGCAGTGATAATCCAGTCTAAACAATGTTCAGACCAGGTGTCAAGCAATAGGGTGAGGTGAGATGTCATCAGATGGCGGCCCCCGATGAGATCTGAAATCAAAATGGCTGCGGCTTATCTTTTTTATACTCCTTAACCTTGAAGTTGGCCCTTCTCGCCTCCCTCGAAAGACACCTGTTGGCCTATCAACATCCACCAAGGTTACGGATATTGGTGGGACCCCTTGTCATATCATGCATAAAAATTATATGCAAAACTGTCTGATTCTGTTTTTTTCCAGTTACCATTACCTCATCCTCTCGCTCTTGACCGTCTAGGCCCAGTGTCTCTGTGCACTCATTCACCCCACTCTTTGACACCTGGCCTGGTCTGCTTAAGATGTGTACAGGCCTTGAAGTCTCATAATAATTGCAGTAATATCAAAGTTTATAAAAAACATACATGCATCCTTTAAGTCATAGAAATCCACCACAGTTGCAAAGAGTGGGACCTTTTGCACCATCGCACTCAAGACGCACGCTGCGTGACATTAGCGCAAGGCTTTTCTTCCGTTCTGGACTCGTGGGTTCCAGGAGGCAGAAGACGCCTCCAGGATCATCTAGTTACCAATTACTAAAATGTGTTACTTTGTTGATATTATTTGTATCGCGATGTGAAAGGGTAATATAAATATTGTTCATACTCATTTGAAATAACAATATAAAATCAACACATTTTGTTTGTTTTCATTCCAAACTACAATATTTATTTATAGACAAACAACAAAGACGTAGACCACACATAGAATATGAAATAAACACAAAAGGAAAAACAAACTATGTACATTATAAATAAAAAATACAAAGAAAACTATATACAAAAAAGAACAAAAGAAATGTCACTACAAAGTCAGAGTTGCTTGAACCGCGACAGCCTTTGGGCCACCAACTCAGACGGGTCTGGCCTCGGCACTGGTGCGATGTTTTGCAGCAACCTTCTTGGGCGAGGAGGAGGACGGGGCCAAGGTTCCAGGCTTTTCTCCTCCCTCAACTTCAAGACGTCCTCCATCAGGTCTTTTCGAAAGTCCTGAGAGGTGGGCTCATACACCGGCTTAGCCACCCACTGCTGTGTTGTCTTTGAGTACATGTACTTCTACTGCGGATTTCCTATCCCACAGACAAAAGTAAAAATAAGTCGTTGATTATGTAGGCTACTATAACTATGTTTAGCTATGTGTGTCATGGTAAAATAAGTCCGAAATCAAGTTTGTTATTCTACTAATTACTGTACTGTTCAGAACACACAAAATTTGGAGGCAAAGCCGTTTCCTTACCCTCAAGCGTTGTTTTTTGTGCCCTTCCAATATTCATATTGTGATCTATGATGGCCAACTCTGTGCAGGCTCTCATCGAGTCGTATGTAAAGTGAAGTCGCTTTGGCGCGTACTTCAGGGTGACGTTATGAAAGACTTCAAGAGATCCTGCAAAATATGTCCAGCTTTCTCTGTCTATGATCTGCAGCGTTTCTCAAATTATGAGCCTCCTCGACGAGTAGATTGCTGGTCTACGGAGCCATGAATTTAAATTACGCCCCACTTCTGTCTGTTAATTTGCGGCACAATTGAATTATATTATAGAACCACGGACCGAAAGGTTTCCCCGATCAGGAAATACTCCTTAATTCGCAACTTTTTGTAGGCCTAACAGAGGTAGCCTAAATATTGTGCCTATGGCGATGTCCGCTTAAAAAAAAAAAAACATTTATTTCACTTGTCTCGCTGAATTGAACGCAGAATGTGGGCTGTTGCGCAAATAGATGAATGAGGGAGGGAGATTCCGTTAACAAAAACCTAAAGTTTTGCTAACATTTTCTCCATTATTATCGTAAAATATGTCTCCATGCAGGGCAGGGCGGGTTCTATATTTGGGTGGGCTGGTAGAGATTTTGGGTGGGCAACATAGCAAAGGTGTCAAATTGGATCAAAATAAACATAAACACAAAACAATCAGTACTACCTAGCTTGAGTTGCTGCAGCCAACAGCCAGGTACAGGCATGTCTGATACATGTATTTAAAATACAAAATAGCATGTTATCATTTGTATTTTATTTAGTTGTAAAAAATTGCATCATATTTTGTATCAAAATACTTTATAGGTTTGTAGTTTAAAAATACTGTCGAATACTTTTGATAAAACCAATAACCTAGTTTTGGTGATGTGATTATAAAAGTGCAAAACAATGAATGCAGCACTGGTGCTGACTTGTAATTTGCCCAGAGTTGTGATCAGAATATTGAGATTCAGGCAGATAAGTAATATGTAGGTTACTCACACACACAATACTCTCCCTCATACCAACCTCAAGTTTCTTGAGAACTTTAGTCATCCCATTCGAACACATGGAACCGGTTATGTGTTTGCCCTGCAACAAGCTGACCCATGTGCAACGTGAACAATATTTGCTTACATACACAATACACACCTTCATACCAACCTCAAGTTTCTTGAGAACTTTAAAGTTCACAGTAATCACAGACATCTTGGAGACTATTTTTTCTTTTCATTTTTAGGTGGATAACATATATGCATGCCCTGATTGCTTGACAAAGTCTTTCTACAGTGGAGCCTCAGACATTGCCTTTGGGTATTAATCCTTGCCACACAGCCTTGTTCCATCAACATTAAGCCATTCCAAACTGTGTGACTGATTACAATCCAACAGTAGATATGTTCTTGTATATCATTTACTGTAGCCAAATAAGTAGGATGAGGAATTTATCAAGTAAGGAATGTATAAATAACTCTTGAATTTCCCCTTGGGGATCAATAAAGTATCTATCTATCTATCTATCTATCTATTAGGAGACAACCAAAGGTCATAGAAAGCCTCATATTTGTACTTAAAAGTTCATCTGTATTATCCTGTTACTTTGGATGGCTGTGTGTCTGTTGTATGTAAATGCCCAGTTGTGGTTAAAGATATCTTCAGCCGCAGATATTCTCAACATCTAACACAACTTAAAGTTGACATTCCCAAAACAAGAGGTGAGAATTTAAAAGTCTCATCCTGCCACTGTCCTAATTCAATACAGAATGCACTGTTACATTGACAAGACAATATTTTTTTTCACAGTTATACCTATGGAGGACAGGACAGTCTAACGGTCGACTTCTGATGACAGCATGACATAACCGTGTCACTAGAGGGCGCTGCATCAACACAACTGAATGTATCAACTGGATATTTGATGGACCACATTTTTTTTTTATTGTACAGGATATATTAGTGCAACTAATATTACTAAACACAGCCAAAAAATTGCAGATAGTCATTTCCTGTGTATTATCTGTATTGTGTATAAACCGCAGGAAATGTTTGGCCAGCAGCCAGACCAATGGATACCTTCTCTTAGCTGAATTACTGAAGCTAAGCATGTGTGGGCCTGGTTAGTACTTGGATGGGAGACCTCCTTGGAAAACTAAGTTGCTGCTGGAAGTGGTGTTGGTGGGTGGCCAGTAGGTGGCACTCTTCCCTCTGGCTAAAAAAGATCAATCCCAGTGCCGTGACGGGGACACTGCACTGTAGGAGATGCCGTCCTTTGGATGAGACGTTAAACCAAGGTCCTGACTCACTGTGGTCATTAAAGATCCCATGGCACTTATCGCAAAGAGTAGGGGGTTCCCTGGTGTCCTGGCTAAATTCCCAACCTGGCTCATTCAATCTGGCCCCCTAATCATCCTCCACTGTAATTGGCTCATTCACTCCCTCACTCTCCACCTCAAGCTGGTGTGTGGTGAGTGTTCTGGCGCATAATGGCTGCTGTGCATCACCCAGGTGGGTGCTACACATTGATGGTGGTTACTAGTGAGGTCCCCCCATCCATGTGATGCGCTTTGAGTATCGAGAAAAGTGCTATATAAATGTAATGTGTTGTTGTTGTTCAAGCAAAATAACTCTGTATTAACCACACATAGGCTGTATTAACCACAGTACTTAATAGCCCAAATACAAGACTCAGAATCCGATTGTGCTTTTATCATAAAGAAGAATGAAGAAAATAAATGCATCCCCATGTACAGGCCGCCCCCATTGACCTCATATCTGAAATAATTTAGCAAAATCAATGTATAAATCTCAGGTAATAGTTGGGAAATTACGGGTAAATTTGATTTGATTGATTTTTTCACTGTGCAAAGGATTATGGGAATCCATTTCAGTTGCCCTAAATGACATTCGGCTACACTGTCCTTGTACAAAACAAAAGAGTGCAGGGTACACACATCCAAAGATTTTTTCAGGTGCTCGATCAAAACTAAACTTGAAGATAAAAATCTAAAGAATAATCTGCACACTGTGCAATGCTTCCATAAAATGTATTAGGCAATGTTTCTATCAGCACACTGTTGCACACAATGCCTGACGAAGATCTGTGATTGAAACATTGCATAATAACTTGTATTGGAGCAGACCTTTCTTTGATTTGATTTTTTTTACACACATCCTTTTGCATTATCTAAATAGATTAATGGCTTTTTCATTGAATCACTTGGTCAGATAACTGGTTAAATGGAATGTCTCGTATCTGGTTTAAAAGGTTTGCACAGCCCGCAGTGGTGTGGAGGGTGGGGCTATGGCAGTTCTAAGAATTTTGCATATTTTCAATGAAGAAAGTTTAAACTGTAAAGGTGTACACTGTTTGGTATGACATGAAACGTCTTGATTATTTTAATGAGGTTATAACTTTGGTGGATTTGGGCATTTTATTTATCTAGCTGTTGGTGACATTACATAAAAAATGCTATTTTTTGACTTCAAACTTGAAATGCCATGTAGCCCTTTAAACAAAGTAAACATTTATTGTTGTGACCTAACATAATGTAGAAGAAGAGTTTTATTGCTCATGTATTGCCTCATCACCACTAGATGGCATGCTAGGACCTAGACCACACCAATGTATAGCTCTCAAATTCAACAGACAATCAGGACGTTTTCATGCCGGGAATAAACTGTTTTGAATCAGTTTATTGCCCAAATTCCGTCAATATTCTGTTTTCTGTTAACAAGCAAGCAATGAATGTCACATTTTGAGCATATTCTTGTTTACATAGCAATCAACATTATTCCGAATAAGTCAGCAATGCAGGCTACAAATAGGCTCCCAACGTCATGACATAAATCTCCACTGGTGGAATTCCCTCTTTGGGCTGAATAATACAACGTCTTCAGGGTCTTCCACCTGTATTTCACTTGTTCAGGCGTATACCGATAGCCAGCCTCATTAAGTTTTTCACAAATCTTTTTAAAAACGTTGCTATTGCGACATTTTCCATTTGCGTTGTTTCGCCATGATTAGGAAAGTGTGTGAGAGACAATTGGTTCCTTTTATCCTAATTCTGTGCGAATTGAGCATGCATAGGCCTATAACACTCTTCTCCTCTGGGAGCATATGCTAGGGTGTGCAAATGGTTTATTAGTAAACTGAATATGGCCTTTTTTGGATAATTTCAATCAGAATGAGGTGTTTACAAGACACACAGAGATTTGCTTTATTCCCAGTAAACTGATTCGAAACTGTTTATTGGCTGCAACTGTGCTGACTGTTTTGACAAAACTGTATTCCAAAGACTTGTCCAACATCAGTTAATTCCATGATTATAACGGTTATATAAAGCATTACACCACAGTCAAATCTCCATCTGTCTGTGTCCAGGGGAATGCTTTGTTTTATTGCCAGGTTGATGTGATAAGGACCTATGACCTGGATGTAGTTAGCCTGGGTGCCAGCCGAACTTAGCCCTGACCACAACATTTGAGGCCGGGAAGTTCAGTCTGGCATTGCTCTGTTGTGCAGCAACTATGCTTGAACCAGAGCTGTTAGGACCAATCAAATTGGGCTTTACGATGATGGACAGGTGAGCAGCAGTGCCTCGTCTATCTCGTCATCTGAACACCTTAGGTTGATTTTGTTTGAGACAAAAACACTGTGGCTAGAAGGACATAGATGGCTTCTAAGACCCCACATGGAAAAATGTATATTATTCCCATGAGGTTTCCTCATCGAAAACGATTACGGTATTTCTGAAAACTTTGGTCAAAGTTGAAATGTGGGAAAACTCATGTTTCACTTTCATTAAGGGAAAGCATGTTTGCAATTGTGACATGTTGTTCTCTCGTTTGTTTGAAATCTCTGATTGGCCACCTATTTGCTCGAGGGGTTTGCGACACCAGTCGCCAGCTGTTTTATACTGTAACATGTTTGTAGCATCAGTGTTCAACTGAATCATTTTTAAAACGAAGGAGGGGAAATATCCGTTTTTCCTAATAGCCTATACCCTGCTACATATTTAGTTGTCTTAGATTTCGCTATCGGGTGTCGTAGGAGATATTGACAGCACAAGGACTTTTACAAAAGACCAGAAAACAATGTTAATTAGGCATTTGTGGAGAAGAAGGATGGTTTGTGTGTTCTTCCTACAGCTCACAGCAAGCTATTTCATTGCTCTGATTGGTTAAGGTCTATTCAATTGAGTGTAGAGCCATTCACCCCTGAAACAAGCCCCATAATTACGTCCCAATGGAGCAATATCGGACTCATATTCTGACTAGAATCTGAGTATGACGGGCGTCAGGCTAGGGTGTAGTTACTCTGTTGTAGTATTTCTAAAACTGATTGACTTTGCTGTTGTCAATTCTGGCCATACACTAGCTGCACTGTCTGGCTGCTGTAAGTCAAGTCTCTCTCTCTCTCTCTCTCTCTCTCTCTCTCTCTCTCTCTTCTCTCTCTCTTGTGCATGAGCTTGTTCGCTCCAGATTTAGGGATATTGCATCTTATTTGTAGGAGCTGCTAAACCTGGGAGACTTGGGATGTTTGCTTTACCTTCAGCCTGTGTGTGTGTGTGTGCCTTTTAAGGATCGTAGAGCATTCCAGCAATGCTTCTCAATGTTTGAAATATAGGGAGTGCTTTCTCTGATGGTTTGCCTGACCAGTTTGACATCTTCACACTTCACACGTGAATGTCATTGCATCTTACGTAAACTGCTTCAGCTACATCTTCCTCACCACAGGATGTGCAGGTACACCACAGTTCTCACAGTGTTCACTCAGTTTTGATGGCTTATGGTGTGAGAAGCTTGTCCACAAGACCTGCTTTTTTAAAAAGTATATTGCATCCACCCAAGGAGCTATGCTTGCAGAATCGGAAAAAACGGAAAGAGCACAACTGAAATCACAAATAAAAAAAGGGTAGTATACTGTCCCTCAAATACTTGCAACCTGCATCCCCACCCAAGGAACCATCACACTTAATGAATTGGAGATTTCTCTGTATGCACATATCAGTGTGTATTATGATCGTGCAAAAAGTCGCAGAGTGCCTTATACCTCACACTCTCTATAGTAGACAAAACTCTTGGTGTCAAACAGAAATTAACTCAGTTGTACACCACACACTGTTGAATGTATCTTACTGTAATGTTTCACATAAGCAATGACTACATTAAACCTGTTCCACATTAAACATTATGTAGGCTGCATACTAGTGTTTATCTGAATACGAGAAGCTAGTGACATAAAGTGGAAAAAAACTGTGACTGTAAGGACACTTAGATGATGAATGGAATTGTAACTCTGTACTGTTTGAGCCATAACACATTTGTGTGTGTGTGTGTGCGTGCGTGCGTGTGTGTATGTGTGTGTGCTGCAGCAGGCGGAATGCAGGCAGCATGCAGACAGCACGGTACATTTCTGCCTCTAGTGAGAAAACAAGTTACACAACAGCCATGTGCCACTAAGGAAAAGTTGTATGAAGGTGACTAAACAAACAAGGTGAACGCATGTGGAGGAACACGTAGGCTATGGTACAGGGTTGTATGTGTGTGTTATTGTGAATTGGAAAGTGCACCTACAGTATGGCTATTATTGTTCACTCGCAATAAAACCATAGTCATGTTGTGAAAGTTCCTGCAATGGATGCCAGATAGTCAACAGAAAACAAAATAAATTTTGAGTCAGTGAATTTATGGATCTCGACAGCCAACACATTAAAAGGATGTTAGTAATGTGTGCAAGCCTTTTCTGGAGTAGATGCCGTACATTTCTAACATGTTCTCAAACAACATGAGAGGTTTTTAATAAATCACAGTACATTCTTCAGTGAGACAATACTTACAAAAGCCTGTGTAAAGGTATGATGAATCCTCTGATTTGTGCTGTTATTCAGTGATTTACCACAAGGTGGCAGTGTGCATCGCAAAAGACCAGTTACGGCTCTGCAAAAGACCAGTGACATACTGTAAAAGGAGATAAGAAATCGGGTAAACGTCCCGTCCGCTTGTTTACCTCTTTCCCGCCCCAAAGAGGAACAACAACATTACGTAATCATCTTGGTGCCTCTGCTTTTTTAAACTTTGTGTTATGGCTGCGTGTATAGCCTATGCACTGCAGTTTCTCTTAGAGCATACACTAACAGAGATCTAAAGGAAGTAACAGAATATTATAAATGCTTTTATTCAAGAACGATTAGGTCTAACTAGCCTTTCTTTTTCATATTGCATCAACTCCACAGCTGTCTCTATTGCAAAAACTAGGCTACAGACTCTAAAATGTGGAGTGGCCTTCACACAGATAATAATAACTATAGGATTATAGTTTTCTTTTAACTATGATCCAGGTAATTTAAGGAAATGTTAACATCCAAATCTTTTGACAAATACTGCTGTGCATGCCAAACATGATAGCTTTTCCTAAGTTTACGGAACACCGCTGTATATTATGCATATTGGCTCAGCACGTCTTACAAACATTTACATGTTTGCCAACAATGTAACTTGAGTGTAAATTGTATAGGCCGACAACAGGAAAGGTTATGCTTGGTATTTGTAGGTGACTTCTATGGTTGTCTGGATAGTAGCCTACACCAGGTGCACAACTGAAGCGTTCCATTAGCTGAGTGTAAAAATAGTTTTAGAAGACTAGTCTATTTATTTTTTCAAAAAACCTCTTTCACATCTGGTGAAGCCACATCCATTGATGATAGTGGAAGCTAATTGTTGCAGCACACGCTGTCTGTGCATGCACAGAGCGCATCAGTTTACTGTCTGGTGTGGCCTGCCTGTCGGCCTCTTCTTTCAAAGCTGCCTCTTTCATGTCAAATGCATGGTAGAGAAAGTAGTGCTATGGTGGTTGCTAGGTTGACATAGTGGTGGTTGCTAGGTTGTTGCTAGGGTAATTAAGATGGCTGCTAGGGTGTTGCTAATAGTAGAGAAAGTAGAGAGGATAGAGTAAGAGTAGAGAGAGAAGAGTAAGAGTGAATACACCAAGGTTAAAGGTCAGATTAATAGCAAGGTCAAAGGTCACACATCATTTCCACCATGTCAGAGTTGTGATGGGATTGCTATGACGACTTGGTCCACACAGCGTTGGTGTGTGCCTGGGCGCCCTGTGTGATGACGTCATCACTTGCACTCAGCCAATCATGTCTCTCCTATCAGTGGCAGGGCACCCAATCCCTTGAGGCGGCCATTGGAGGTTAATCACTAGCCTGGAAAGAGTGTGTGTGTGTGTGTGTGTGTGTGGGGGTGGAGGGAGGGATAA
>NC_063208.1:7482802-7672802 GCF_017589495.1 Alosa alosa
GTACGGTGTGCTTTCTTTCCAGGCTAGGTACTTTGACATCATAGATTCAGTAGCTATTGCAAAGAGCAATGTGGGGCAATGCGTGAGAAGATTCAATACATTTTACTTGTGCTCTTACAAAACCTGAGACATTTATGCAACGTTCTCTCACACATGGTCTGTCTCATGTAAATGTCCAAACTGTCCTGAGTGTCATGTTGAGGCTTATGAAACACGCTTGCATGACAGGGTTACGTGATCTGTCAGGTGCGTAAGTTTCATGTCAGATGTGGGTCAGAGACACATTCCTATAGACCGAGGGGGGGGGGGTGGAATGACCTAGAAAGATCCAGACAGACCTCCGTTTCATAAGGAGTATGTTTTGGGGTGTGAGGGCAAATTGAGGGGAAGTGGGGTCTAGACGCTAAAATCATTATATCCTAGCACTACACAGGGACACTGGAATATCCCTGACTCTAGACATTTTTGACATTTACACTTCTCGACATTAAAAGCCAGTTTGCTGTGCATGGATTAAATCTAGTCCTGCACTAAAAGAGAACTTCAATGGACATAAAAAAGCGTTTAAACCTAGTCTAGTATTAGTTTTAATCCACGTAAGGGAAACTGGCCCTTAGAGTTTTCAGGATTAAAGTAACAGTTAGAGCTAGGCTAACCATTTCTACAGACTCTTCTGAAAGTGCTAATAGGCTACATATAAAGTATGTGTCATCAATGAACTCTCCAGGACAATGTGTGCCCTCTAAAGGCTGTCCAGCTTAATATTAGCATCTATTGAGGGCTACACATGGCGAGGGAGGAAAAGCAGCCGTGAGCCGCATTTGTCCTCAGAAACTCCCTGAAACACTCCTCTCAAGTAAGTCACAGCAAGTCCCAGACCAGCCCACGGAGTGTGTGTTTGTGTGAGCCAGACTTGTTCATGCATCCAGTGAGTGCTCACCTCATGCACAGGCCCAGCTAGCCAATCAGGCGCCAAGCTGCCTCTCTTACAGCCAATCGCATCGCGGTGCTGTTGTGGAGACAGGATGTTCAGATATGAGAGGGAAAAGAAGTGGAGACTGGCGCTGCTCTTATGTGGGATGGATGGGGAGGAATGTTCCGGCGTTCTCAGAAAACGTAGGAAAGGAAAACGGCAGGATGAGTCACCCAGGACGAGACTGGACCTCCGGGGCCCATTGGAAACTTGAAGAGCTCCCGAGGAGCAAGTATAAGTATATATACTCTTTTGATCCCGTGAGGGAAATTTGGTCTCTGCATTTATCCCAGTCCATGAATTAGTGAAACACACTCAGCACACAGTGAACACACAGTGAGGTGAAGTACACACTAATCCCGGCGCAGTGAGCTGCCTGCAACAACAGCGGCGCTCGGGGAGCAGTGAGGGGTTAGGTGCCTTGCTCAAGGGCACTTCAGCCGTGCCTACTGATCGGGGTTTGAACCGGCAACCCTCCGGTTACAAGTCCGAAGTGCTAACCAGTAGGCCACGGCTGCCCCAAGCAGGGGACCTTTCCTGAGTCGACGTATATAAGAAATTGTTTATTCATGAAAGGTCTCCCTTGAGGTTGTCTATAAATAGGCTCAATTAAATAGGCTCTATGTACGGCTGTGTTCTTTTTTTTTTTATTTGCCGATGCCCTTGACATAATTCAGCCTCTGGAATTAAAGTGGACAGCCCAATCTCTCAAATCTCAGCTCTGTTAAAGGAGAGAGCTAATGGTGTTTCAATAAATGAATAAAGAATGACTGACTATTCTGTGATTATATTCAACTCCAGCTATACATACACATATTTTGATCTTATTTATTGTAAAGGCCTATTGGAAAGGCCTATATCATATGACTTATTACAAATTATGCCCACCTCATGGTTCACAACTGATCTCAGTCAGGTTCTGTCAGTGGTAAGAGAGAAAACATTTAGACTCCCTCAGGGTAACCTGTTCAACCTCCAGAAATTAGTCTGCAATCTCCTATACCTGACAGACTGGTTGCCTTGGAGCAACAACAGCCTGACATGTTATTGAGTCAATCTGTCCTCCTCGTGGGAACTTCATGTAATGTTATCTTATTTGATCAAGGTCAGGCACTGGTGTGACTCGGTGATGTAATGTTAGTGCTATTTAATAATTTAGATGATACACCTGTGTCCCACCCAGTATCAGAGTACCCACTTGAGCAACAGAGTGGCTCAGACTCAGTGAGTGCCAGAAATTCTCATCACATTCACACAAATTGTGAAAATCAATTCAGAAAGTGAGACTCATACTGTATATCAGACTTGATCAAACTCTTAATTCTGAGTCCTGAAAGTACAACATGCCCTTCTATGGCACACCCCTTTTCTCTCTTTAAGGGCATGTAGTACAGCATAGCCAGGGCATGAGAAAGAGAGAGAGAGAGAGAGACAGAGAGAGAGAGACGAAGGGAGAACGTTCCAACTAGAGGAAAGGCGAGTGAATGGGAGCAGTGTGCACGCGGTGGATGAATGTGAGCTCTCGTGGAACACTGGCTGGACCAATCACGGCGCGCGTGATCACGCTTGCAAGCCAATCAGACGGCACTCTGCACTGGTTGTCAGCCAAGGCGCAGGTTTCATGTTTGGAAAATGAGAATGAGGTAATGCTAGGGTTTTTCAGTGTGTCAGAGCAACCAACTGACAGACAAGTCAGACAAGTGGGGACTTTTTCCAGCACGCTGTTCGCTTAGATGGCTACATTACTGGAAGCTCTGAAAATGTGAAACAGAAAGTAAAAGAGAAAAATGTACACAGAAACTTTAGCCGTGTCTTTCGCTGTTGAAGTGATCCTTCAGAAAAATGCAAACAGAAGTGGTGATACGGTACTGTCAAAAGTTGCCGTCTATGATAGGAGCATTTGAGTGTAGTGCTTCTTGTAGACAAGGAGAGGGAGTGTTTGCTGTCAGAAATCTGACATTGCTGCGGTTTGTCATAAAATGAGGATGATGCTGATTAGAGAGAGAGAGAGAGAGGCAGATAGAGAGAATTAAGAGAAAGAAAAGAGAGGTATAGCATGCAAACCCAGAGGACATAAGACAGAGAGAGAGAATATACAAGAGAAAGAAAGGAAGACAGAGAGAGGGATGGTCAGAGAGAAAGAAAGAGAGATGAAGAAAGAGACAGACAGAGAGGGGGATGGTCAGAGAGAGAGAAAGGAGATAGCCTACAAACCCAGGGGACAAGAGAAAGAGGGAGAGCGAGATTATTAGGGAGAAAGAAAGGGAGAGAGAGAGGAAGAGACAGACAGACAAAGGAAGAGAGAGAGAGAGAAAGAAATGAGGACAGAGAGAGGGAAGGGCTGAGAAAGAGAGAGAGACAGACAGACAGAGAGAGAGAGAAAGAGAAAGAAAGATAGAGGGAGAGAGAGAGAAAGAATGGGGGACAGAGAGAGGGATGGTCAGAGAGAGAGGAAGAGACAGACAGACAGAGGAAGAGAGAAAGAAAGATAGAGGGAGAGAAAGAAAGGGGGACAGAGAGAGGGGTGGTGGTCTGAGAAAGAGAGAGACAGAGGGAGAGACAGACAGACAGAGAGAGAGAGAGAGAAAGGGGGACAGAGAGAGGGATGGTGGTCTGAGAAAGAGAGACAGGGAGAGACAGACAGAGAGAGAGAAAGGGGGACAGAGAGAGGGATGGTGGTCTGAGAAAGAGAGAGACAGAGGGAGAGACAGACAGACAGAGAGAGAGAGAGGGAGAGACAGACAGAGAGAGAGAGAGAGAGAGAGAGAGAGAGAGAAAGGGGACAGAGAGAGGGATGGTCCGAGAAAGGGAGAGACAGAGGGAGAGACAGACAGAGAGAGAAAGAGAGAGAGAAAGACTGCAAGCCAAGAGACCTGAGAGCCCACATACCAAGGCCTTACTGAGAGTAGAGGGTCACAGAACGCAAACGCCTTGTTTGGTCAGAAAGGGCTGTCCGAGAAAACAGGGTCTGTTCTTCAAAAGCCTCCCATCCCCCATCACTCTACATCTGCGTCTATGCTCTCTTGCTCTACATGCTCATTGCTCTGCACTGCAGTGCTTCGATCTGTCAATCAAGCTCCATAGCTTGATTGACAGATTGAAGCGTTGATAAGCAGTGACAAGCCCAATTAACTTTATACAGATATATTGAATGTGATTTCACTTCATTTTTAAGTGAATCAGCCCACTATTGTTTCTGATTGAAGAGTGTTTACTTGTTCTCAATACAGTGCTGTTAAACGTGCTACACAGTACGCTGCTTTTTATGGCTTTTGTAGGTAAAGCTGTTTTGGTATATGGAGCTGGGAACAAAATCTATGCAGAAATGCTGAACTTTTACATTTAAGACGGAAGCTGTAGTATAGAGTCAGGCGTCTTTTGTTGGAAAAATCGACTCAGTCATTGTGTAACAGCCTGCCATTACAATGAGAGTTAACCAACCGCTGCCTTTAGTCATCACCAGACTTCCTCTTTTGATGCTGACATAGGCCCTTTCTCATTGGTTCCCAGCTGTGATCACTCACAATCTGATTGGTGGACGGTGGTGTTCATACAGCTGTCCATGCACTCTCTGCATGTGTAGAGCAGTGTCATTGTTTCTGGTGAACTGTGCTAGTGATCATGGCATTTTTCATGTGGTCATCCATCATTAGTCATGGGTCGAGGAAGAACTCTTCGCAACAACTGACATCCCACCGTGGTTGTGGCACACACAGCAGTAACAAAATAATGGCTAAGTCGAGCTTTCATAATCAGCATAATTAGAGTGCATGAAAATGTAAAGTTTAACGTAGAAACTTCATTCAAACTGCGTTGCGTAGGTCTTACTTATGTGACTTCAGCTATGTATTTTTCAACTTTGTAACTTTTATACTTTTTAAACTATTAATTAAAAACTACTAAAATTTCCCCATTGACTTAACATTAGATTATGACATCACAATAGCAATTAGAATCCTATGCCAGGTGTTCAGGCCACCTGGATCAGCATATATGGCTCTGGCCAGGCCACCTGGATCAACTCTGAGTTTCTCAGGCTTTATGACATCATAGCAATTAGAATATTGTGCCAGGTGGTCAGGCCACCTGCATCAACTGTCAGTTTCTCAGGCTTTAAGCATACAGTCTCATTCTATGCTATAAGCCTGAGAAACTGTTCAGTCATTCCAACTATATTAAACCTCATCTATCTAGCAAATAGTTTAACCTTTTAAACTATCCACCTATTTAACTGTTCAGTCATTCCAACTATATAAAACCTCGTCTACCTAGTTCAGTCATTCCAACTATATTAAAACTCATCTACCTAGCAAATAATTTAACCAATTAAACTATCCACCTATTTAACTGTTCAGTCATTCCAACTATATTAAACCTCATCTACCTAGCAAATAATTTAACCTTTTAAACTATCCACCTATTTAACTGTTCAGTCATTCCAACTATATTAAACCTCATCTACCTAGTTATCATCTACCTAGCAAATAATTTAACCTTTTAAACCATCCACCTATTTAACTGTTCAGTCATTCCAACTATATTAAACCTCATCTACCTAGTTCAGTCATTCCAACTATATTAAACCTCATCTACCTAGTAAATAATTTAACCTTTTAAACTATCCACCTATTTAACTGTTCAGTCATTCCAACTATATTAAACCTCATTTATCTAGCAAATAATTTAACCTTTTAAAACCTCATCTACCTCATAACTGCTAAAATGATTATCTAAGTTAGCTAAGTCACATGGTTACCATAGTTAGCATGTTAGCATTGTTAGCCTTTTTTCCAAAACTGCTAGAAAACATGAGCTAAGTTAACTAAGTAACTTGGTCAAACATTAGAGCCATTCCAACGGTCAGTTATCGTCAACTATCTACCTATATAGAGCCTTTACACTATTTGTCTATCAACACACATTAAACTATCAGTCTGTCAACAATTTTTAAACTATCTACATCTAACTTTTAAACTTTCAATATTCATTAAACTATCTGTCTATTAAACTATCTGTCTATTAACAACTGTTAAACTATCTACATTCAACTTTTAAACTGTCTACGTCTAAACTATCAACTTTTTATTAAGCTATGCTATGTCTGTCCTAGCTTCATTTTCATGCACTCGTAATTCCCTGGAATTACATTCTCTAGTTTAGTAATAATAAGTAATTTCATATGAGAATGTTTCGATATGTAGATTTTCTGAACTCTGACTCACATTTGTGATGCCGGGTAGTAATGTTCTCTTTTATATCTAACAAAAACAAGGACGTTTCCCTGAATCCTTGTTTTGAAAAACACTGGCAAAAAAACAATGTTGTTTTCAATGAATGAACATTGAGGATAAACAACGATAGAGAGAGAGGACAATGTGAGACGAGCGTTTCTGGCGGCCAGGTTTCTAAGAAAGCTTCGGAATCTCCTATCTGCCAAGTTTGATGCCAGGACAAGAGCTGGCACAAAGGTGCTTTTAGGACAAGTCACCAAGAGCCCCATGAAGTAAAGCCTACACGTGTGTCTCGTGTTGTGTGTCTGCTCGCATGTTCTGTTCGCATAGTCTGTCTGCCTCTTCACCACCTCCATGTCTTGAACTGTCTGTCCACTAGCCACTTTACCATTGTCTTCTGCCTCACTGTTTGCGTGCTTTATTAGCACATATGCACAACCCCTCCCTTCATGCCACAGCCGAACTGTGACCACACTTATACCCTTCTGAATATAGTTATTTATATATAGACTTTATTCTTGCACTGTTGCACTGTTTGACTTACTCGTTTGACTTACTCATTTGCACCATCACCATGACACTCATTCACAAAGAGCACCTTACCTTACCTAATGCACAGAGGACCACAGGCTCAGTCCCTGCTTCAGTCATTGCAAGCGCACCTGATTGATTAATCACCCACTATGTGGATACTGTTTTTTAGAATTGATTTAGATTAAGTTTTATTTAGTATAATTTGTATTTTAGTATATTTAGTATATTCTTTATCTTCTACAGTCCTTATTGCTTAGTTGTGTTTTTTTATACTATATACTTTTAATTACTTTTTCTGCTGTTAGTGAATGTGTGTGTGTATGTTGTCTGTATGCTACTGTGACCTTGAATTTCCCCTAGGGATCAATAAAGTATCTATCTATCTATCTATCTATCTATCTATCTATGTTCCCCTCTGTCTCTCTGCACATGAAGTCAGTTACGATGAGACTTAATCACGAACAGAATGAGTGATCAAGGCATGACAGCTAATAGGAACGTTCATGCACACAGGGCTGTAGCCAATCAGATTTGAGGAAAGGCACATGAGAAGAGTGCATTCTTGGGTGAGTGCAATAGTGGAATGACATTGCCGTTTATAGAGGCAAGTCTGAACATTTACAGTACGTAGTGAAGCTGTGATACAGATCAGGAAGAGGTATGTGTATGTGCATGCCGTAATTTGTCTTATATGTCACTATGCCTGCATAGAAAAAATTGCAGTTTTTTTAATTGAATTTAATTGAATTGACTACACCCTAAAGGGACGTATATACAGATCTGTGTCTGATATACAGGTCTGTGTATGATTCATTCATTTGATATTCAATTGAGATTCCAAAATGAAAAAAATACAAGTTATTTCATTATGTATTTATGAATGTGATACAAACAAACAAATAATGCTTTGTCAGACTTTTGATTTTAACATTAAAAAGAATGTTTAAAAAAAACGGCCTCAGGGCCAAAAATGATTTTGATATTTAATTTTTTCCGATTTCTGTGACCTGGAAGTCCATCCGAAGTCACTTTCTTGGTCTTTTAGGCCTGTCAGTGCTCAGTGTTGCCAATTTAGTGACTTTGTTGCAAGATTTAGCAACTTTTGGCAATCCCTAGCGACAGACAATATTGTCTAGCAACTAACGAGAAATAGGGTGTCTCTCTCTCTCTCTCTTTGCTGACTCGAGTCTTTAGTCCAACGTTCCTCAAAATTAGGCCTCTAATCCAGGGATTTCAGAGGCTTACTCTCCTCGGCTCCTCTGGGAAGCACACACACATTTCCATGGTATTAAAGACCAGCACACAAATGGCAGATCAGACACTCAGGAGTTAAAGTCAAATTTAACTTGACTTCAAATAAAGTTGAGTTAAATATAGACTGAAGAATAGAAATAGAAAGAAAGAAGCCTTACATAATTATGTCCAGCTAACTTTCTGTTGCTGTTTCTTCTGATGGTATTTTGCATTTTTACAGTTTGTAAAGGCCTCTTATAGCCTGGCCTCATCGGTCAAGTAGGGCGACTGTCTACATACATACATACGTACATACATCTCACAATAGCCCTTTTCAAATGAAAAGTCCCCATAAAGAATATAGCCCAACGTGTAACCAGGTAATTTACATGTTATAAGGGGTTATTTGCAGTGAGCTACCCCTGCCTTTCCTACAGACTAGAGGTAAAACAGGCCTGACAGTGTTGCTTTGTTTAGGCTATAAAATATTTCCCTACTCAGTAAATGTCATGTTAAGGTGAGTTTAACAGCTGTGACCTTTACCTTAATGTAGTAGCCTATGTGATTAGATCAAACTTCCAATAGACTTGCTTAAAATCAGTTGAATATATAACAACCTGTGTAGGTTTTTATAGACCGTATTATGCTTTCAATGCATGTAATATATTTTAAGTCAATTTATCAATTTTTGTTTCCCCAAAATTCACCAGAAGTCATCATTTAAGGGGTTATTTTTCAACGTTTTCGTCACGGGGGAGCATGCCCCCGAACCCCCCTAGCATGTGGGAGGCCCAAAAGTATTTTACCGGTATGTTTGCCCAAATTCTCCAGCAGCAAATAATTAGCATTTTTGTAAATTGTGACCACCTATTTTATTTTTGAATGACAAAGTATGTGAGACAGCAAGGGACAAATTGTGTATGTGCGTGTGTACTGTGTATGGAAATGGGCCTATTTGGAAGAAAGTCCAGGGCATTTTTTTAGTCCCAGTCCGTCTGTGGCTACAGCCATATTTCACAACCATCTTTTTGGTCTTTTCACTGGCTCTGCTGAACATCTAAAAAAAATGAAGCCATCTAATAGCTAGCCAGCATGGGGGGCATGTGTATGTCCAGAGAATTTTAAGCATTTTGTTTTTCTCGCTCATTGTTTTTCTCGCTTCTCACGGGAGTTCCTGATTCAGACACTGCCGGGACGCTAGTGCAGATCTTGCAAGGCTGGTTTTCCGCTATAGGAGACTGTAGAGGGAGCAGGGAAAGCCACCATTCTTGCCACAGCAGGTCATTTAACCATCACAATGATTTCTAAACTGTTTTATTAAGTTGAAAATGTTGCATAGGGGGCCTTTTAAAATAATGTTTACAAAATTACATTGATGGCACATCAAACTCGTAATACATACTGTACACATCACGGTTGTTCCAAAGTTCTAACATAAACAGGTCTTATGAGTGTGGGTGAGCAAGTAGCATGTGTTTGAGTGAGTGGGTTGGTGTAAGAGAGGGAATGTATTGTGTGTGTCAAGGGCATAGGTTTGCATATGAACCATAGAGTCATGACCATACCAATATTTTGGGATGACAAAATTGTTCAGACCAATATTTTAGCAAACTAAGTAAGTAATATTATTTTGTTGTGAAGTCGTATTCATTCGAACGTGTCCTCATGTGTGCATCTCCAGGACAACTGGTTTATGTCTCTACCAAACTTGAGATCCAACCTACACCCTTGGGCCCCAGCCTGCACCATACGCCGGCGACCCGGGTTCGATTCCCGCCCAGTCTCCCAAGCCTACTGTTGATTACTGCATGCATTCAGTACATTTGGTACACATCTAGCCTAACGTCTTGCACCTAAACGGTTCAGTATGAATAAGTGTACCTTTGCATCCCTACAGTGGCGATTCTAGACATTTTTAACAAGGGTGGCACTGGTGAGGCACTGATTAATTCAAGGGTGGCATGAGGCAAAACATCCAGATAAACAGAAACAGGCTCAAGATGTGAAATTAGCACAAATACATTAGAGAAACCAGACACAAACACCATACTCATAAATTGAAAGAAAAAAAAATGTCTTTGTATTTGAATAAAATAATACAATAATAGGGCAACCACATAACCGGTTCCAGGTCTTCCTATTGGATGATTAATGATCAGTTTCTTGAGAACTTTAAAGTTCTCTCCATCTTGAATTTAGTCACGATAAGTCGAGCAACGAGTAAGAATGAACAGGTATGATAAGGGATCAGATTCCAAAAATAATTCCGTGGAAATGCATGGATTCCAGTTGCTGCTACTGGAAGTGTGTAAGAGCATTACATCAACTTTAACATGACCAACACAGTACATATGCAAAAAAATACATGTCATCTCATCTCAACTATGGGCGCAGCCATGTTTGTTTTGAGGTCGTACGTCCACCTTGGGGTACCCTCAAGTGGGCGTGCCTGCCCAAAATGCCGCAAGAAAGCTGGGTAATTTACACTTTCCAACTCGGGCGGCGGATTTACGAGACATTTACGAGACATCTCGAAAGCAGCATAAGGCTCTGTTTTCGGTCAAATATCCCCAGGCAGTACTACATTTCCCATGACCACTGTGCCGTAATGCTACGTCGGCTGCACGCAGTTTGCAGTAAAACCAACACGAGAGACCATGGAAACGAACGGAGCGTCTACCAGAAAACACAAGGAATTAGAAGAACGAACGGAGCCAGAGCAGGGAGCATAGACTGAAAGAGGAGGGAGTTAGCCAGTAGAGTAAAGTAAAAAGTACCTAACACATGTACATAACACAAATGCATAATGCATTACGAAATATTAACGCATTTTGTTTACGTATTTCCTTTGTGGGGGGCTGATGTCATGTAGCCTAACGGAGGCCGCAAAACCTGAAGCAGCAAGATCGTATATTTTATTGTCTATGGAGTTAGCTGAAGATGTAACGTGAGGAGATTGTAGGTGAAAATTTTCAGTTTTAAAAAGGTAGCCTGATCAGTTATCACCACCACCACACGCATCACGCACTGTGCATATAGGGCACCAAGAGACAGAGGATCGGGACCAACATTTAGCCAATAAATAGTAGCTGTACTGCAAACTGTTTTTTACTCTTGTTAGAGAAAGTATACAATGTCAACATGCACCAACAGCATGTTACAGAAAGATGATAGTTTTCGGGTCCTCTCTATAAAGATCCAACTTGAACATAGGCCCTATGCTACTTCATTTAATTGAGAGTGTCTGAGTCTAAGTGTGCAGGAGAGGGAGAGAAAACGAGTGGCAGGTTCTAGCTGGCTTTTCATTGTTGATGATGATTGATATCTCCTTTTTATTAAGTTAAGATTAAACTAAATGCGGCAGTGGTTGGGACAGACTTATGGGGGCGAGAATAGGAATGAAGCAGGGGATGAGGATATCGACAAAGAAATAGATAGATAGAGATCCCAAACATGAAATGAAGTGAAGTGCACTTTCTGTGTATATTTTGTGGTATGTATTCATGCCAACAATGTTAATACAATGACCAAATGCATTCAGTGACACTCATCTCATAAACTCATAATTCTCTTATTTTCACCGGAAAAAATGGCTAATAGAAATTCTGATTGGCTAGTAACTTTAGAAAGTTACCAGCCACATTGGCTGGTGATCAAAAAAGTTAATTTAGAACCCTGTAACTAATTCTGAATGTACAGTGATCACATACATTCTGCACATTCCCTTCAAAACACTGCATTGTATTACAAACATTGAAAGCTATTTTTAACTGGACATAAATGATCCTTTTATTATTAAACAGACTAATCCTAAACTAATACAAGAACACCACCAGTACAGAATGTTCTCCTGAGCTCTCCTGTAGTTTTTCCTTAACTAAGCATGATAAAACAATTCTGTCCCGAGACCTGTACAAGTCAGGTATCTGACCTGTTCTACTGCTGCCATTCTGGTGCATGCAGAAACTGTTAATATACGTGTGTGTACGTGTGTGTGTAATGCGTGTGTGTGTGTGTGTGTGTGTGTGTGTGTGTGTGGGTGTGTGTGTAGGTGTGTGTGTGTGTGTATGGGTGTGTGTGTACGTGTGTGTGTATGTGTACAGGGTAATAGTTTGACCTTGTTTGTGTCACAAACTCCTCTGAAAGTTCCAAAACAAAATGTGCTCAAGTACCAGCACCCGTAAGCATTCCCCTCTGACAGCTGTGCGGGTGAGGGCGCTTAATGCCCACTTCCTGACACTGGGTGCCCGGTGCCCGGCACCTGGGGCGGCATTACCTAACGGCACCGTAAAACGTCCTGCCGGTCATTCTGTGCCCTGCAGTGTGGAGATGGAAACTAGATAGCGAACCTCCTCCCACCACCTTTGTCCTACATGGGGCATGCTTATGTAAGGCAGCACTAGTGCGGGTCCACTGAGACATCTATTACTGGGCTAATGTTTCCACAGACAATATATCAGAGCCGTCGCTGCATTTCCATGGTAGTCCGCTGTATTTTGGTGTAAATTATGTATTATTGTGTAAATTATGTATTTACCCCTACATACCTTAAGCATTTAATATATTAGCACAGGTAATTAGGTCACACCACTTAGAAAATGGCTACATCATGTTCGGTATGCGATGGACAGATTTTTGGCTGGCATCAGGTGTCATGGAATATCATAAAATGAATGACAGTGTGAGAGTAGCCATGTTGTAGAGATTAAGATTAATAGCCAGTTGATTGTCTGGCCAGAACAAACTCAACAAACTGTTGAGCTGGTCTAAATCGATCAGCTCAGAGATTTCAGGTAATGTGCCAAAATAACAAGCATGATCACCTCTCCGCTACCGCCATCTATTTTAGGGGCAACACAAGCAAACATGGTCGCTATAGCAACATCTGGGCACGGCGTGTGTGGAACAGTGTGGAGTGGAGGGGTATGCAGAAAGAGGAACCATGAAGACAAACATGGCAACGCGGCACATGTAGAGGAGCGAGACGCAGGAAGGAACCATAAGACAAACAGGGCAACGCGGCACATGTAGAGGAGCGAGACGCAGGAAGGAACCGTGAGACAAACAGGGCAACGCGGCACATGTAGCGGAGCGAGACGCAGAGAGGAACCGTGAGACAAACATGGCAACGCGGCACATGTAGTGGAGGAGGAGAGACACGCCGGACAGAGAAGGGACTGACCTGAGCACACTTGGCAGCCTACCTCGCGCACCCATCCTCTTCTCTGGTTTCCTGTCATCAGTCACTTGAGCCATGACATGGAGGATGCCGTGGAGATAGAGAAGGGGACTCTCTCTCTCTTCTCCTCTCTCTCTCTTCTCTTTCTCTCTCTCTCTCTCTCTCTCTCTCTCTGTATTTTCACTCTCTTTTTTATTATTTCTGTCTAATTCATGTGCACTCCCGGTGTCCATATGTCTATTTTATTTCCTCTTTTCCACATCTCTCTCAAATTCTCTCTTCACTCTAGATAGATAGATAGATAGACTACTTTATTCATCCCCAAAGGAAAATGATGGTGTTATATAAAGCAATCAGCAATCAGCAGTCAAAAATAAATAGCATTTAGAATGTTAAGTCTCTGTGCAATTGCATGTAAACTGAGCATTGTCTCTCAGAATATCATTATCCTATCCCTGCACATAGGGGAGTCATTGTAAACTGTTATAGAGAGAGGGAATTACTTTCTATAACGGTCCTTGTCACAGCGAAGTTGAAACAGCATCCAGCTAAAAACACTCTGTTGTCTGACATCCAAGGTGGTGAATGTGAGGTGTTGTCCACAACATCCCTCTCTCAACCACAACTCCAAGGGCTCCAGTGCACTTCCAAGCACAGAGCCAGCTCTTCTATCAGTGTCTATATTTTCTCCCCCCCTCTGTGGTTGGTCCCAGCTGTTGCAGCACAAATAAACACCAGGATTAGGTTTCTGACAGTGGGCTCCGGGCACATTAGAATGATCACCCGTGATCTCTAGGACCAGGGATGCAGGACGACGCTCGACATGCCAAAAAGGGGGAACTGGTCGCAAGGGAGGTCTGTGTTTAGCTGTGGCAGCTGCCAACGTTTCCTTCCTAAAAAAAAAAACAAACAGCTGAATGTGCCATTGTTAACTCAAAAAAGTTATTTTCCCCCTTTACGTTTTTACATGCATTAGGAAGTGTTAAAAATGGAGTTTGTACACCCGGGAATTTGCGAACAAAACATTTGCGACGTTTTCTTGTTTCTGTGGAATCCAAAACAAAATGGTGAAGTTCCTGGTATCAATTATTGGGTCTGTTTACTCCACTGAACACTTCAAATGAAACAACACAGCGGAAAGGAGATCAGGAGGAGCTGTTTTGTCACTGCGAGACTTACAGTAAGAATACAAAATAGGGCCTAAGAATAGAGCAGTGTCCTTAGGAGGCTGATGTCACACAACCCAGAGAGAGATAGAGACAAAGAGAGAGACAGAGAGAGAGAGGTGGGGTTGTGTGAAAGAAAGAGAGAGGAGGGGGGGTGGGAGAGAGAGAGACAGAGAGAGAGAGGTGGGTGTGTGTGGGGGTGTGAGGCCTTCAAAGTCACCCTCTCTATATTTGTAACATGTAACAACTAACAGGCTATGGCACTGGTCAGATAAAGAGTGGAAAATCTTCCTATAACTTTCTCTCAGCTCTCAGTAGTAGTCACATTGCTACAGTATGTCATCCCTGCAGGCCTGAATTTATAGTCATACAATCTACTTCAAAGTCAGCCAGCATGCAGGTATTCGGATGCCCTGAGGGGAAAAATCACACAGTTGTGGTGCCCTAGCATAAGATATGCAGTACATGTTATGTTCGAGAGCTGTGTTGTCATGTATACAGGGCAGGCATGTACGCACAGATCTGTATGTTATGCCAACACCCTGAACCTAAACATAGATTGTTATCATGTGCAGTCCACATAAGGCCATCACATGTTGCATAACATGCTGACTGGTCCCCGTTTGACCTGACAGAACGTTTACGACTGCGACACCCCTTCTTCACCAAACTCTATTGTATAACACACACACACACACACTCACAGACACATGCAGACATACACACATGCACACACACACGAACACATACACATTGACACACACAGACACACACACATGCACACACACATACACACACAGACACACACTCTTTTCTTTCTGAGTATACATGGAACAAATGTGTAAATGTTTCGATTTCACCAAACTGTTACTTTTGCCTTCTTTGGGATGGGTGAACGTCTTACAGTAAATAGGGACAGGGGTCATCCCTCCCTGTAATTCACACCATGCCGACTGCCCTGTCCCCATTTTTCCACTTCAAATCCGCACGTAGCCAGCCACACATAGCCATGGAATACCTCCACCCAGCCGTGGCGCAACTGGCTGAGGCACCTGCACCATACGCCGGTGACCCAGGTTCGATTCCCGCCCTTTCCGGATCCCACCCTGACTCTCTCTCCCACTCACTTCCTGTCATTCTCCACTGTCCTGTCAATTAAAGGCATAAAAGCCCAAAAAATATACTGTTGTATTCATACAAAAACACTGAAACATAAAACAATTTATATCAAACATACTCTCCATTTGTAAATCCCTCCTGATCCATATCGATATGCCCAGGCTCCCCTGGACCCCTCTGGAGGACTGTGATAACAAACTCATGAGTCCTCTCCTGACTGATGGCATCGGAAAGAAATAGCTGTGAAATGAGTCCTACGGTAGGGCATCTTCAACAGCATGCCTCATGGCATCCAGGGGGATTACGGCTTCAGTTGCGTTCCATCAATGCATGTCAGTGGGTGCTCCCGACGGTAGCTATGCAAAATAATGACTTGAAGTATAACTGTAATTTGATTGGTTGGTGCTGTCCATCGATTGGCTTGATTGGCCGGTGCCCACTGTCGGTGCAGCAACAGCTGAACTTCTCAACGCGAGCGATGGGAGAAACGCGACGCAACGGACCCACAATTCAGTTCGGCAACGGATGACGTGAGCCCATGTAAAGTGAATGGGCACTCCAGCACGGCAACGCACGCAACTGTGTGTAGGAGCCGTTAGTCATGGCAGTTAGTCATTTACTGTAGCTAGCAGACGATTCCTCATCAGTGTATTACCACCCTGCGGGCATTCTGTTGGGCACTGGTGAGTTCACAATGGTGAACCATGACAAACCACAGGTTCTGCCAAATCATGCCACCGCAGCATCACTCATCTGCTTCTGGGCAGATTGGTGTGCCAATCTTTTCCACACCTCAAATGTAACGTCACAAAATAGACTGAACAACAGAAAATGTCAGCATTGCAACACACGCATGTTCTTACTCATAAAAAGGACTCTGTTAAGCATTCGTTCATCAAAGACTTTGCATAAGTATTAAAAAAAAGATTCAGTTTCAAAACATTCAAACTAAGAAATCTCTGGATTTATAGAATTTATTAGGACTTAGAACCTAGTATCATTTTGATCAGATCTATAGGTGTGTTTGTTTACATGATGACATTCAGTTCAATATCGCTGGCAGCATAATTTCCGGGATTTCCTGACACACCCAGACAGGCTGAGACAAGCAAGACTTTCACTGAGACAAACACACCTCAATTTTGATCTCTGCTAGACATATTTTCCTTCCTTTATGACATTTAATGTGGAAACCAAAGATTGTTTTGCTCATTGGTTGAATTGTATGGCTGCTCCAAAACCCAATCCCAGGCAAAATCTTACTTGGATAGTCCAACCACAGAGACTTAACAGATCATCTGTTAAGATTCAGAGTCTGTATGTAAAATTGTTGTTGAACAATTACTAAACATTAAATCCAACCCCTGACCTTAACCTTAAACATAAATTGCAGTAAACAATCAACAAGTTTGTTGATAATCTGAGCATCTGATAGTGTGTGACTCAGTCCCCTTTTCTCTCTTGTTTCTAATGGATTTGAGGCAGCATAAAGAAGTAGGCTAAATCATCTGGTTCCCTAGACTATCCACAGCTGTTCAGATTTTAACAAACTATTTGTTGAAACGGGGAACTGCAATTTATTGGGTTAGAGATTGGGTTTTAAGGTAACGTTCAGTGAACAAACTCTTGTATAGATAACCAACTACCAATACGGTTCCAGCATTCGCTAATTGGAAACACTTAAGGCCTATGTTTTACCTGCCATAATATTCCAATCTCTGAAGTCAGTTTACTTTCACTTCAGAAAGTAAAGGGTTATTGATTACTGTGGGACTTTTTGGGCTCAACAAGTAGATCAAGTACTGAATTAGTTAGCCGATTAATTGGTTACCTGATTAATTAATTAGCTGCTGTATAGATTTATCATAAATATAGGTGTCGATTGTAAATCCTGAAAGTTGCTGGACCAGCCACTCTCTTCAGTTTCCAGGGTTGTCCATATTCAGCCCTGCTCATATGGGGTTGTCTCATGTCACACGCTGGGGATCTGGTCAGCTATTTGTGGGGAAGGAGGTCAGGGCCCTTTCCTGAAATCTGCCTATGTGTGTTTGGTGTGGTAATAACAAACCAGTATCGATTACTGTGGGACTGGTTATTGATTACTGTGGGACTTTTTGGGCTCCTCAGTAGCCAAGCTCTCAGTGGTTTAGAGTATTGTGTCAGTGGTCATCTCATGCCCAAGGGCTCAGCTCTGGGCCAAGACATTCCAGGCTTCTGAGAGGTCAAAGGTCAGAGTTGTGTTCAAAATTGGCAAACATTGGTGAATGTTTGTGGTGAAATTGTTCCATTCATTCATTTTGAACGATTTTGAACATTCCATTGTAACGGTATTGCATTGTTACCTTTGTCAAGCCCATGTCCAGGTCCACTGTATGTTCGTGGAGAACTACCTCAGAATGTTCGCGAAATTGAACGCACCTCAGGTCAGAGTTGAATATCACAGCATAGTCCGACCAGGGAACACATGTTTATTTTGCAGCTCAGGATCATGACTTTTTTTTTTACTTTAGCTTGGACAAACAGCACAATACATCAGTCAGTGATATAATTATAATAGCAACATAATAGCAACTATAATAGCAACAGGGATATAATTATAATTCATTATCAAAGTCAAGCAGTTGTGTCTCCAAGGCAACAGAGATAAGTTTATTAAGCTACTGTTGGAAAGAAGATCTAGAGGGGGAGAAGCAAGAAACTCAAACAATTGTGACCTGGTGATATTGTATGAACAACGATTACCACCCATTGCATTATTTTTAATGACTAATGGAAAGTTAAATAAACCATCAATGACCTAAATGGAAAATATGTGAGACTTCTGTGGGTCAATCTGATCTGTCTAACAATCAGCTATCTCTGTTTCTCTGTTTACAACAAGGAGTGTGTCCTAATCTCTCCATCAAAAAAGTAAACAATCAAATCACTTAAAAAGCATCTAAAACATAAAATGGTGTCCACTCATTCATGTATACTGTGGGACTCACTATCAGCCTCAAAGTCGAAACAACTGTACAAGCCTTGTAACTGTTAACATGCTACAAGTTGCAACAAACTCTTGGCAGAGCTTCGCAGAGCTGATTTTAAATGTTGTGGGGGAAAAATACTTATAACAATGTAGACCTTTCTTGTCTACATGTTGGCATTCCCTCACAGAGGAAATGCTGGGAAAACACAGATTTCCCATGCAGTCTTGTTTTTGTCAACTAAACAGTGTAAAAAAAAAAAAACACCTACCGTAACTACATATTATCCAGACAATAGGAAGATTAGGGCATGCAACCTCTAACACTGTCTTAAGCATGGGATTCACACTTATTGTCAGAATGACTTGAGCAGATTCTCTCACAAGCTGGTGATATAATGAGGCCTACAATCTTTCAAATCTTTAGGCGTCTTATGGGAAAGAGAGGAGCACAATAATCCATTTGCATCTGTTGCAAATCAGTTTGATAGAAATAGTGCTGCTTTAAAGGAGAAATCCTGTAAACAATCGGTTTTAGCTTGAGTTGCTAGTTCCAACAGCTAAAGCAGCCAGGCAGCTAGCGCTACGCTCTGGGAGCATATTCGTGAGCCCCCATGTTCATGCCCCCAGGGTAGCACTGTAGCTGCTTGGCTGCTTTAGTTACTAGCAACTAAAGCTTGGTAAAATTCGATTGTTTTTAGTTTTTTTTCCCCACCGACAGTTCAGTTCTCTGTGACTTCGAGAGATGGATATCTATATGTGAAAAATCGCCAGATTTATCCTTTAACAGTGCAAATGTATTGACAAAAAGCATCCTGTTGTGTCTTGATCATAAACTCTCTGGTTAAATTTCCCTGTGTATTCCATGCTCACTGTTTGTCTGATAACCCTTTACCTTCGCCATCTCTTTTCAGTCATGGTTGTTGACATTCACCTTCCACTCTTTACAGGATTACTACTCTGCTGGCATTGTGCTGCAATGATGTGTTACAAAAAGGTCAGACAGACTTGGAAACTACACCTTAATGGAGTGGAACAACCCTAGAGAAAGAGTCCTTAGATAAGCTTGGAGAGTCATGAGTGCTTAGTTCTGCATTTGCAGCACTTCTGGGTTGTTCATTAACCCAAAGAGGCTGTAGCTAGTATATGCAAGGCTATGGAGAGAGAGATAGAACGTTCCCTTCTAAAAAAAAGAACAAATCTGTACGGCAAAGGAGAGCTGGTTTGCCTGTCTGGACAACTATAAAGTAATATAAAGTATATACAAAATATAACGTTTATTGCAAGTGGATTACATCTGGTGTACTCTCAGATGTGAATGCAATATGCCTGCAGACCTACTTTATCAGCTGTCCTTTCAATAGGGCAGGTTGAAAGAATTTTAAAGAGGGGATGAGTAATTCAGAGTGTGTCTGGTAGTCATCCACAAGCAATGGTCATCCACAAGCAAGTGCTACATTTATGTAGACACTAATGGATTATACAAATCTTTGCAAGGTCCATAACTTTGCAAGGTCCATAACTGAGCAGAGCATATTTTACACTATTACTTAGCCCAGCAGAGGTAATGCAGCTTAAGTCTTATACTTTGTGGCTCAACAAGTAGATCAAGTACTGAATTAGTTAGCCGATTAATTGGTAATTAGCGGCTGTATAGATTTATCATAAATATAGGTAATCGATTGTAAATCCTAAAAGTTGCTGGACCAGCCACTCTCTTCAGTTTCCAGGGTTGTCCATATTCAGCCCTGCTCGCTGAGGATCTGGTCAGCTGTTTGTGGGGAAGGAGGCCAGGGCCCTTTCCTGAAATCTGCCTATGTGTGTTTGGTGTGGTAATAACAAACCATTATCTCTCTGGTTAGATTAAGGAGGTTTCCCGTTTCACCTGTAGAAATGTCTGTGGTAGGTAAGTGATGAATGATTCCGTTATGCATTTCTGTTTGGTCAGGTCTGGAGAGTTAACTTCCAGTTTCTCCTTTTTCTCTTTTTCTCTGTGTTCTTTTTTCTCCGAAAAATGAATACTGAAGCTGTGAAAAGAGAGATGGTCTGATGTGTCAAGAGAAAAACAACAAAAGTTCCCTTGATAAGCCTCCAACTCTTCAGCATAACTAAAGAAAAATGAGTAAGAAATATACAATAAATTCATACTTGGGTTCACACATGGAAGTGAGTGTTGTATCTGTCCTTGTGTGTGTGTGTGTGTGTGTGTGTGTTTGTTTTAGTGTCCTCTGTCTCACTTGTGTCAGCATCTGTTCACTCAGTTCAGCTGCTAATCTTATAACCTCTCTGTTGAGAGGGACAGTGAGAGACAAAGCATTGGGACCCTGGCAGAGAAGGGGTGTAACATTTGCCAGGGGAAGGCGCAGCTACAGATGGAGAGAGGGAAAGAAGCTCCACTCACGTCATCACACATGAGAACGGTGCAGAGGAGCCAAGCTAACAGTGCCCGGTATGAGAGGGGAATGGGCGTGGAATGTTCCGGTCTGTTTCAGGACAGATAAACAATTTACGGCCTTATCAGCACATAAGGCACGTCCACAGGATGTTCAACTCTCAAATCAGTTTCTGCGTAGATGTAGAGAGCAACGACATGAAGTTAAGGATGGCTTCAGTTCTGAGGTCTGGGTTGAGGTGTCAAGCAATGCCAATTTTGCTAAAGACTAAAAATGTGAAGGTCTTCTGGTCTGCTGACTGGACCAAGACAAACTGATCACACAGATACAGAAATGGATCCTTAGTCATGGGCCTGACCGACTGTAGAGACAGCTCCATTACCATAGAGTATCCAACAACTTCGATGGATTTGTATTCCTGAATAATCTACCAGCCCTTTTGCATCTTCATCAGATGGCAAAACAAAGTCCCTGAGAATGAATAGTCAAATCCCACCAATCTTAGATATTGAACAATATTTTGACATGCATACAGGTGCAAAAATTTAAATATTGAAAGTTTAATATTTTCCTGTAATTTATTTCAAAAAATGAAACTGACATACAATCTACATTCATGACACATAAAGGGAAATATTTCAATCATTTTGTTTGTTTGTTTTAATCTTGATCATTCTAATGTTGATGATAACGGTTTACAACTCATGGAAATCAAAAATCCAGAATCTCAAAATTTTAGAATAAATAGTTTATAATGTCGACTTGAGAAAAGCTCTAATCAACTCAATTATGTCAAAACACTGACAATGGTTTCCTGAGCCTTTAATCTCTGGACTGAAATGGACTTTTCCATAATATTCCAATTATTTTAAATGCACTTGTATAGATCCTATGAGCTAACAATTATAACTGTCCTGTCCTATGTTGATCAATCGAGCAAATAATCTTTTGAGATAAGGCTATCTGAAGCAGATAGCTACCAGCGATTATCTTTTTTTAAACGGTCTGACTATTAGTATGTTCTCACTTACTAAGTGGAGACTGGCGAATGGCCATTGATTTTCCTGGATTGAATGTGGTAGAAAGATACGATTGATGATCTTGACTTTGAGGAGACCAAATGCACTAACCATAACTCACACTTCATGATCAACTAGAGGAAAATCAGATGGGCATATTTTCCATATCCCCTTTTTACACATCCTGCAAATGACCAAGTACCAAGTACTGTTGAAGTGCACAATCTGTTTTGGGGTGCAGGCAGCATACATGCATCCTTCCTGCTGCCTTCAACTAAAGATTATTTGGACGTCTCTGGTTCAACTCCCACGGATTAAAGTCAGCTGTCGGTATCCTAGCAATTGCGTTCTGTATTGTTATCTTGCTAGGCCATCCAAAACAAATAGGTGCTACCTTGATGCCTGCTATACGGCAAGTGACTTGTTAGTTAACGCAGCGAGGCAGCTGCCTTCTGTTTTAGACACAACTAATATTTTCTTATCTTTCATCTCTTGGTTATTTTAGCTAAGTCTATAAGGATCACAAGCATTTATGTACCGTAGAAATATCGTTAAACAAAGAAGGCAACAAACAAAGTCAAGTGCATTTGAAACTTTTTATTTTATTTTATACAAAACTAACCCATAGGGTCTCAAATACAAAAAACACTTTCCAAGACACGTATACAAAAACATGTGCATTTCACAGATCAGTCTCTGAAAGCTTTTCAAGCAGTTAAGTTTGAAGAAAACGTAGCACAAGTAAATAAACTTAACATTCACCATCAGAATACATGATGGTGTCCTGAGTGAAATGATACATTTGTTTTCCCCACAAATTACATTTCTTTTTATTGTGGAGGCGTCATTCCAAATTTATCACCATTTACACCACCACCAGACACTTTGGCACTTCGTAGTGTCAACTTTTTTCTTTTGGCCTAGTGATTCAGCCCTTGTTCAGAACCAGATACAACCACTTGTTTTAGCCCTTGCAAATAAGAGGTTTCTGCCCACCATACAGTGACAGGTCATGGGGTAGATCACAACAATGTGCTTTTTGCTTCGACTAATCTACGCATACAGTGTATGGAAAGAAATAAAATGGAAGACTGGTGGGTCAAACATAGAAGATGAACTAAAACATTTACAGGAAATCCTCTCTATAGGCGACAAGAGAATCCAAAGTACATTACAAAAAAAAAGTGCATCATGATCATGAAGGAAAATAAAAGCTTATTGAAGACAACACTGGTCTGCCATATAATGTGGTCTAAATTCTGCATTATTTTCCCCTTCGTTATAGGCAGGGGACTCACATCACCTTATGGAGTATATGTCATAATTGCAACCAATGTTCCACAATGTTCCATTAAAATACAGAAAAGAATTGAACAAAGGAGGTGCTAAGATGGTTCCTCAAAATAAAATGCCCCATAATATTACAAATGGAATGACAACAAAGGCTATGAAGGACGGACACAAGTCCCAAACGAAGAGAAAGTCATGGAGTGTCGATGTCATCAACAACTATTACAGACAAGACATGCTTCTGATTCTCAGCAGTACACTTGGACTCATCCAAATTCTGAAAGTTCACAGGGGTAGCAGCGTAAGAACAGCGAACTTTAGCGCTCCGCTCGACTGTTGCAGGGCCTCCGTTCAAGCACTGACACCTTAACAGCAATATAAGGTTGGAAATGGGAGAGTGCTAGTGTTCAGCTCAGATGGCGTTGCGAAAATAATAACTAACTTGCTGACAGTGCAGGCACAGGGTAGCACCGACTTCTTTTTTCTCTCTGTGCTCTTTGCGAAAAAAAAAACTTTCTTGTTCCCCTTCTCGACTGGTCTCCAGGACCCTGGTGACCACGAACAATCACACCTCCAACAGTTCTTTTTCCAAAGGCCTCAAAATGGGCTCTTTGAGCCTATTTCTTTCCTGAGTTCGTTCTGGTGAACTAGTTCAAGTGCCATGAGTGGAAGGAAAGCGACCCCCACCACGAATCCAGTGGGGGGTTTTAGAAGGCAGTTCAGCAGACTTGTAGCATACGTACATTGCCATTGAACTCCTCATCCACCTGCAGAACACAGCAAAGTGGAGAAGGGAAGCATGTTAGAAAACCCATTGACCTGCTCATCCAGAACAAATATGACTCAATTATGCTATATTTATTGCAGAACAGTAAACCATTGGTCCCGTTCCCTTGATTACCCCTTGTGACTTAGTGATTTGAGAGGTCAAAGGCCTTTGTGTGGAGTCTCACCTCTGTGTAAGCAGGTGGGGGGAAGGTGAACTGGGGCATGTTCATGAAGATCGGGCTGTCGTCGCCGTCGTAGTCGTCCAGCAGGGGCGTGAGCGGCTGGTCGAGGCGCACGTCGCGGGTCACGTCGCAGTAGCTGGGGGGCGCGCTGGGCATGCGCAGGGACACCCAGCTGTTGGAGGCGTTGCTCACCGAGCCGTCCTGGCTGCTCATGCTGTTGGTGCGGCTGCCGAAGCCGTTGTAGGGCACGGTTCCGATGACCAGGGGCAGCTCAAGGATCAGTTTGTCACTGCCAGGGATGTGCATGTAGATCTGGATGAGGAGGGAGGGAAGGAAGGAAGGCAGAGTTAGGCAAGGTTGGGCGGCACTAGCAGTGGTTTAACTGTAGTGATGGAAGTAGCGCAACAGCATCCACATTGGGAATGCCAATTAATTTACCCAGCACATTGGCACTGAGACCTGAGGCCTCTAGGGCTTACATCTATGTTTAGAGGTGTTTAATGGAGAGGTGTCAAGCTCAATTACAGACACTTACCATGAGAGCATACTCCACGCGGATGATGTTACAGCCCAGCATGGAGGGCTTGATCTTGGGCACGCGAATGGTCTTGCCCTGCCAGGCGTCGCACATGCCCGAGATGATGTGATTGCCGCGGACGGACGAGAGCTTCTGGCGGAAGACCTTGGTGCGGCCGTTGGCCTGGTAGGTCTGCTTGGCCACGATGGCTGCCTTGGGCACCACGATGCGCGAGCAGGTGTTCTCGAACTTGGCGTTGATGCTGATCTCCTCGCCCTCACAGTAGCCTCGCCTGTCGATCTTGGCATTCAGGGACACCTGGCCGTCGGGGATGAACATGCAGGTGACCTTCTTCTCCTTCATGCCGCCAGTGGGTGACTGCCCAGGGAAGAGGGGGAAGATGGAGGTTACTCACACATCAATTCACACAGTTTTCCCCCCATTAAAGCCCATCTATTGACAGCTAGCTATCACAATTAGAGAGGGATATTGCTAGACATCAAGGAGACATTCACCATTCACTTTACATAATCTTTCCAGTGAGGCTGCCATCTGCACTAATTGTAGCTAGGGATCATGGCAGTGCCATTTTTATCCAGGCCCATTCAGTTTTTTCCGAGAGCTCTGCTGAGCAGGATGTGACACAGCTAAAACTCACTGCAGCCTCCTGTGTAATCCCACTAAAGCCATCTAGGCTGATAACCCCAAGGGCAGTCAAGTGCATTTCTACTACCTACTGCACTAATGCCATTGCCACTGTCACTACTAAAGACCATGCTGCCTGCCTGACCATGTAGCAGTGTAGATGCTCACCAGCAAGTCAGGAGTGTTGACATCCAGGGGCTCCTCCACCTCAAAGCTCTTCCTGCACTCCTGAGGAGGCTGAGAGGGCCTCTCCATCACAGCCTTCACATAGTACTGCACAAAGCCAAACTTGCCCTTGTAGGAGGACACGATTTGCCTGAAAAACAAAAAGTAGCACAAAGGTTATTCCACTGAAGCTGCATGTTGTAGTCTACGTAGTAAAGAGCTCACTGTAGGTCACTGTTTGCTGCTGATGTTAGGGGACACTTACCCTTGCTGAGGAAGCTCGAAGCCAAACATGTACTCGTACTTGTTCCCAGGTCGCAGGATAACTGATCCATCAGTATCTATACATAGAAAAGGATCATAACATCAATGAGGATTCAGTCATTAGCATCTTCAACTGCAATACAAGCAGGGTTAAGAATGTTCTGCCTCCAAGTTCTGGTGTTAGGCACCAAGTTCAACAATTCTTCACTACCAAGTAAGGCATTTTCAATCAACTGTTCCTGATGAGGTCAATCATCTGAGGCAAATCATCTTTACAAGTGAGATTAATGTAAACGTTGGATGTCATCCACTACACTGTCCACAATGATTTCTTACTGCTTAGAGAATAGATTTACTCATTAATGTTTCAAAATAGCTAACAAGCTAACAGCTAACGTGAGCCATACTAATTGTATGCATTGGCTAGCAGCCAACACCAGAAAAAAAACAGGATGCAGTGGCATTTGTAGCCCCTCGTGACCCCTCAACTTTTACATAATTTGAATCCTGAATCTTACCAGCTGGCTGGTCATCAAGATGAACCACCTCTTCATACTTCAGATAATCAATTTCCTCTCGGCATCTCTGCTTTCCTTTGGCATATTCCACTTTTGCGCTTCCGACTCCGCACACTTTCATAGCCGAGACTCTTGTTACTTCGTTGACCTCAACCACGATCCTCCCGGCTACTTTGTCCCCACCACTGTAGAAAGCCTTGCTAGGATCGTTGAAGATGATTTCGAAGGTCTTCACTCTCTTGGTCATAGCAACCATGTTTGCTAATTGATGGATATCCAAGTCAAGATAACAAAAATACTTTTCCGATGTGTTAGCGAGCAACGAAGCTGGCTAAATTGTTCAATGATCAACGTTAGTGCATTCAACAAGTAAAAGCAATAATATCGATTGTCTTGTGAAGACAGTAATCAAAAGAGGCTATGAGCAACCGTGTGCTAAAAGCACTAAATTAGGTTGTCAGTTTAGGCGTATCCTTGTATCATTTCAGCTTGGAGTAGTTTCCTCCGCAATAGCTACACACAGTATATATATGCCGAGCCCCCAGCCAGTGATTCACGGGACATGTTTATCAGTTCCACTGTGCATGTGGTAGAGGAATGAACAGCATGGCTCAGCGCGTGTACAACGCTCCCATTGGTCGAAATCCCCTGTTTTTGCTAGGTTCAACCAATCGCCGTTGAGAAGCTGCGCGTGGACACCTCATGGCTTGTGGCACTAAGCGAGTGTACAGCTGCTGTCGAGAGAGGAGGGGGAGTCAAAGGAGTGGCTTCTCGCGTAGTCTGGAGACTGGAACAAAGGCAGTGGGGAACACCCGTTCACCAATCACATTATTGCTTTCAATTACGTTTACCCCAACATAAACGAGCCTAGGACACACTGTACCGGAATCCCCCTATGAACCTGGGTGAAATAGGCTACAGGTCATACATTTATATTATATTGTTGTTCTTTGTGTTGCCAGTTGATATTATTCATAGAGCAACATCTCTCATTCTCTAATTTCCATTAGACATTTACATTTTCATAGCTGGGAAATTACAGTAGGCCTATTACCAAATGAATAAGTAAAAACCCAGGCATGCCCCTGTAACCTATTCATCAATAAATTCACCAAATTTCAGTTGGTTCTTTCTTTAACATGACATCTAAAAGGATGCATTTAAATAGTATTGTATTGTAATTTTATTTTATTTTAATTTCACTTATTTTTGAAGTTTCTCTTCAAAGTAGAAGTAGTCCATTCAAGTAATGACGGGAAACTCCCGACAAACCACACCATTCTGTAGCCTGTATACCACTGATCATCTTATAGAAACATCCCATGTGTTCAGGGCATGTCTTTGCTATGTTCACATCTTGTAGTGATCTTTGTTCATAGAAGACCACATGGTCACAGACAGTAAATTTGTTATATTACATTATGTTACCCAGATCTAGCCATGGAAAGCATGTTAGAGTACAATGTGTCCAACAATTGATGCATTGACCTTGTGTGCACACAGACAATTTTGTCTGGGATAGATTCTAAAATTTCAAATCACATGTTAAATCATATATTAAATCCATAAACTGTATAAAATCAACACAATAATTACTGTATTCCTAACCACTTAATCCTAAAATGTAACACTGAATTAAGAGACAGATAAGCAAGAGACTAGCTCCTTGTCCTCAGAATGAGCATGGTCTGCCAATGCTCTAGTCTATCATGAATGCTGCAGCCTACATGAACAATATCATGGCTTGAGGTGAAAAGATGAGAGGGTGTATCCCCACACAGCTCAAAAGGCCTATGGTTAAGTAAAATATGTTATCAAAAGGTTCATCAACAGCTGACACAGCTGAACAGCTAGGCTTGGCTCCAATCAGCAGCAGGTGTGTCTCAGTAATATACTTACAGAATCAATCGTTTGATCAAGGTGGTGTTTGCCATAGATATTATAGAGCTTTATAATATCCATGGTGTTTACAAGCCTTCATATGCAGTAAACAAAACTAAGCAACTTAATGGGTTTGAAACATTCATCGCTGTTTATTTCTCCCCCCACATTTGTCCCTGTTGGATGAAGAGGGGTTTATCACCGCCTCTACCATGGTGTTAGATAGTACTTAATTCATGGTGTTACTTGTCACCTCTGTGTCTCGTAAAGTTGTCTATATTCAATATTACACCAGTGAAATTATAAACTAGGGAAAGAAATTCACACGCGACCACTGAATTTTCTAACCAGCAAACTTCCAACTAGGCCTCATGGCCTCAGCTCTGCTAGGCCCATCTCATTTGCGCCACCTAGTGGTATCAATGGAGGCCAACTAGTGAAAAAAAGAGGGAAGGATGCCTGAACTAGGAAAACATGTTTTGGTGATGTTGCATGTATTGCATTGTGTGAGATATGAAAATTACACAAGAAAAGCAAGAAAAGCCATACACATTTAATATTTTTAATAATCATTTCCCAAAAGGCTGTAACATGTTGTTTATGTAATTGTTAACAGACAAACACAGACAAAGGTTCCTTATAATAAAACTACCCCAATAGATAACCTTATAAATACTTATTTACATATTTAAAGGTATAGGCCTAGAGCTAGAAAGCGAGAGTTGAGACACTCTATGATATCGCTGCCACGCGATCAACAGTTCCAAAAAAACTGTGCTGAATGGCTGAATCGCAGGAGGGAGGGATGTATTTCTGGATGCTGGAAAGCGTGATCAATTAACTCATTGACTACTGACCAAGTCCTTGGCCATTTTCAGAAACTCTCAAACTCCCATAATCCGGAAACTGGCTTGGAAAAGCGCTGTCATTTTTTCCCACGGTCTTTTATGGGAGTGTCGCCACTCTATTTTTTCTACCGCTCTGGGCCTACCCATTCATCACTCTAGTGCTCAAATTAAGACAGAATGTCATATGAAGCTCATGTTGTAGTCTCTTTTCTCAAATCAGAGCCATAAATAAAACAGTTTGAGGCCATGCATAGACATATCCATTGTACTATGAATGAATCCATAGGCCACACCATTGCAACTGCACACACACGCACACACCATCACCATCATCATTGTTATCACCATCATTATCATCATCTTCAATCTCATCATCATCATCTTTGCCATCTTTACATTGTGCATGTATAGGCCTACTGTGTTTATTGCTATTGTTATGCTTTGGCAACTAAAAAAAATGTAATTCCCATAGACTATATACAGGGTCATTCCATAGCCCTCCTCAACTGAATTGAATTGCCTAGTCTAGTGTTTTGGCGCCACCCAGCGGCCGGAGTATGTGCATGGTAAAAACATGGTTCCTGTGTTGAACCTCCTGTTCTCGGCTGCCTGGGTGTTTAAAAACAAATCTTCATGCACGCTGACTTTCCCCCTACTGGTCTGACAGACATTTGTCCTGATCCATACAGTCAAAGATACCTAAACTGTTCTGATACAGTAGCACAGGTACAGAAATGGACAGAAACCATAGCAACAGCAACAGTGTGACTTCAGTGTGAAGTACTTCCGAGTGAAAAGTCATTCTGTCACTAAAACATGGCTGCCCCCTTGGAGTTGTACATTTGGAAAGGCGACTGGGGTTTACCCTCTGTAGACGCTGACTGTTTAACTGTCCTGGTAAGATCCACGGTCTGTGGTAATAATAATGGATCAGCGGTAGAATGGCTAAGCTTGGAAGCTAGTTTTGTCTTGAAGTACGCCAGATATATGAATTAGCTGTCTCGGTGAGGTGACCCACCCATCGTGTCATAGAAAAGCTGTCATAGCGAGGTGTGTTTTACGCTATGTGGAACACTTGTTATATTAGTGCTATTTTCTGTGACAAGCTGCCTGTCCTGAACGACGGTAGCAAGGAACAACAAATACATCAGGCATAAAAGCAACAGTGGATAAGTTAAGATAAGAGTTAAGTGTTAAGATAAGAGCTAGTGTGGTTGAAATGTCAAATGCATTATAATTGCCTAAGGGGATGTCATTCCCTATTTCAGGTCACTTTGTAAAGCGAAGGGTTCACTGGCTGCATCTATTGGGATTGGGATTTAAAAAAAAAAAATAATGTCATAAATCGGACTTGGTCTCTGTAAATGCAGTTGTGCCAGGACGTGTTTAGAAGGTATTGATAAACACCTCTAAGGGCCCTCATTAATTTAGCCTTAGTCAAATAATTCAGAAGCAACCCAGAACTTCTTAAAAGTAATGCCTTTTCCAGCAGTATGGTAAACATGTTGTCAGCTGACTAATGATCTTGATAAATCAAACAGAGTTGCCTTATGCCATGGGGTCAAGTAGCCAAAGGCCTAGTAACATTCCATCCTGCTCATGTATTAAAGCAACACCAAAGCACTTTCCCTCTGTCTCACGCACGCTATTTGTTCATCCAGCACCGGCTTTGCAAATAACGATGTCCACAGACAAGGTACAATATCTTGCATGACTTATAAAAGTACGATGTATTGCGACATCAGATGCAAGTCAAATTTGTAGTTTCTTATGTGCAGAGGTGGAAAGTAACGAAATACATTTACTCACGTTACTGTATTGAGTAGTTTTTCTGTGTATTTTGTATTTTTTAAGTAGTTTATAAAATCGGTATTTTTAAATTTTACTTGATTACATTTTTGAGTGAAGTATTGTGCGCTACATCAAAAATCCCATCCGTTACTTGAGTAAAATAAAAAAGTTAAGACTAACGAAAACAGTAAGGGAGAGAAAAAAAAATCGCGCCCTAAACCACTAGCCTAGTGATAATGATCAGCATATAGCCTACAACTAATGAATCAAGCTGAAGCCATGCAGTCTTTCTGAAATTGATGGAGATGGAGCTGGATCCACGAGATGCATCAGATTAGCCTAACCTATGAAAGTGTATTTTCCGCTATTCCAATGGGTTGTCTCAGTTCGTTTTAGCACCAATGATAGATAGATAGATAGATAGATACTTTATTGATCCTCAAGGGAAATTCAAGATTGATTGGCGGCGATATTCAAGCAAACACCATGGGATTTCGTGTTTTGGCGTTTGTGCTCACCTTTCTTTGGAAAGAAGTTTATTAGCAGTTGTTTCCCCTCATTTTGATGTCTCTTTTTTCCTGTTTTGGCCTTTGTTTTTTTAGTAACTTGACTTGGCTTTCTTGGAGAAAGACATTGCACCAACAACAAAACAATTAGCGGTCCACTACTAGCGATGCTCAACTAAATAAATAAAAGATATGAATCGTGCAGGCTGACTAAACCATTAGCTCTTTAGCAAGGGAGAGTGAGAGTGACCTTAGACAGTTTTCACTATGTTTTTTACAAAATCCAGTCAGTCAAACTTTACATTTAGTCTGACATTCATTTTGACATTTCATTTGGAAGTTAAAATATTCAGGTAAAATAAATATATGGTGGAAATAAGTATTGAGCGGCAATTTTTTTTTCAGTAATTAGCCTAAACTTCCAGTGAGTCTATTCGAAATTTTCACCACACATTATATTAACACACTTAAAAAATCCAAACATAAGAGTTTTGTGTATTAAAAGTGGAATGACACAGGAAAAAGTATTGAAGGTGCCTACTAAGATTTTTCTTCAACACTCTGTGGAAAAGCCTCTGTTTGTAAAGACAGCTTCAAGACATTTTCCTGTATGACAAAATGTATTAGTTGCAGTATCAGGTGTGATTTTGGCCCATTGTTCTAAACAGATTCCAGGGGTCCCTCTTGTGAATCCTGATCTTTAGTTACTTCCAGAACTGTTTAATTGAATTTAATTGAATTGGCTGCCTTCAAGTCTTTCTGGAGCTTTCTCCGAGTGGTCCTTGGCTCTTGGAATTGACTATCCTTCTGACTCCCTGGTCAGAAATATTGCGAGGAGATCCTGTGCAAGGCCGGTTGATGATGCAGTGATGTTTCGTCCACTTGCAGATAATGGCTCCCATGCTGCTTACTGGAAGATTCTGAAGTTTTGAAATGCATCTGTAACCAGTTTCATTGATATGTTTTGCAACAATAAGGTTGCAAAGGTCTTGGGAGAGCTTTTTGCTTTTATCCATCATGAAATGTTTCTTTTGTGACACCTTGGTAATGAAAAACCTTTTTATAGCCCATCAATATGTAGGCTACTAACCAAGCTTATATTAATTTGCACAAATAGAAAGGATAACTACTCTCTAACTACTCGTTCCTTCCCTTTCCTTGCCTTAGTTTTTTTTCTTAGCGTGTTCAATACTTTTTCCCTGTGTTATTCCACTTCATTACACATGACTACTTATGGAGTTGTTTGGATTTTTATGTGTGGGTTACGGAGTTATTACTAATGCCTGGTGAAAATGTTGTGCCCCTGTATTCCACTTTTCAAGGGCCCTCTCCTTCCACTTTCCCCCCAGTCGACGCCCTTTAATCTGCTGAACCTTCTGCTCGTTTCCAAATATAAAAAAAACTCTGCAACTCAACATTGGCCTGCCTGCCTCAGCTGCTTGTGAGGGGCTTTTCAGTTGTGCTGGATTACTGTTCACTGCAAAGCGACCCAAGGATGAGTGCAACTAACTTTGAAAATCAACTACTGCTCAAACTTAAAGGAGAACTCCGGTGATTTTTCACATAGATCTCCATTTCTCAGCGTCCTTATCAGGCAAATTACCTCCACTTTCGGCCATATTGCAACCCTTTTTGGGCACTTATCGTGCATCTATTTCGGCAGAAATGCGTGTGCGTAAGGCTTCACGACACCAATCTTGCTCCAGCAGCGAGATCACAACAGATGATTGACACGATGTCTTCACAGCACACCACATGATTGGCTCAATGTATTCACAACACACCACATGATTGGCTCAATGTATTTACATGTCAACGTTTTGCCGTGGAAGGGTTGTGATATGTGTAGACAACTGCCATATTGGCGTTACAAACTAACCACATGCATTACTATGGAGGAGTACTTTTTGAGTGCTGTATCTCCTCATTAGAAAGTCTCAGGTAAAACTGGTTGTTCTGGTACCCCGTCCCCCCAAAAAAAAAAAACTAAGTAACTTTTACTTAAAGTACATTTTAAATGAACTACTAAATGAGTACATTTTCAGATCGGTATTTTAACTTGTACTTGAGTAATATTTCATCAAGGTATTGGTACTTTTACTTGAGTACAATATTTTCGTACTTTTTCCACCTCTGCTTATGTCTCATTCCATCGAACTACAGATCCGCTACCCGATCTGGCAAACTTACATAGTGCGGTTATAGCCGATAGAGTGCCGCGAATGCAGAATTGCCGTTCACCCTGTTACGAGTTAATGAACCACTGAAACGATTTTGAAAACATTATTTTAAGGTATAAAAAAACCTTTAAAACATTTCATCGAGGCAGGACACCTGTTTTGCAGCCAGTCTGTTCCTCATCTTTTGGGGTAAATATATTTAGTTTGGGTACTATTACATTTGACGCATAAATAATATATAGCCCAACATTAACATTAAATTAATTGATATATTTATACATTGTAAGCATACATAACTGGAGCCAGTCAGTGAAGTCGGGTACTTGGATAATTGCTTTGCTGTTTTTGTAGAAATTGACCTGTTTTTAAATCATTTAGCTGTGTCGTTTGCTCCTGGGTGCCTGTCGTCTGAGGGAGGAGATTATCCAGCTTTCTGTCACAGCTGCCTAAATAGCAGCACTCCATTTCTAAGAGAAAGATAAAGGAGCAACAAACAGATGGAGGGGGCAACAAACAGGGAAAACAATGTAAATATACAAAGACCCATCCCCTCCTCCCAAAAATGTCTAGGCGTGCCTGGCTTCCTATGAACAATCCATCACTCAGGGGCACTGTTGAGTTTGAATGTTGATTTTACTGCTATTGTGTGTGTGTGTCTGTCTGTGTGTCTCTGGGTGTCTGTCTGTCTCTCACTCTCTCTCTCTCTCTTTCTCTGTGTGTGTCTCTCTCTCTCTCTCTCTCTCTCTCTCTCTCTCTCTCTCTCTCTGTGCATGTTACATCTGTTACTTCATGAGTTAATAGGCAGGATATAGGCCTAGCTTAGAGGTCCCCTCCAGAAATGTTAGCACTGTGACAGACGGCGGTGACGTAATCCCAGCCTGGGGCGAGAAGTGAGATTTCTTCTCCTGCCTCCCTTGTCCACTCAGAGTCTTCTGATTTTACTGGACCAGATTAGCAGAGCAGTGGGTCAGTAGAACAACAGCTGTATGCAGCTGGCCTCGTGTTGCCATTAGGAGGGGATCACATTGGCAAGCGGCAGCGCACACAACGCTCAGACCATAACAAGTTCTATCTCGTTCCTAAGCAACACAAACGGCTTGCCTAAACTGACAATTGAATACGCTCGCGTTGCGCTTTGAAAAGTTGAACCAAGTTCAACGCTCAGCTTGTTCAACGCTAGCGCTGCCACCGTTCCGCTGCCAAACAATAGAGAACAATAGGAAACCTGCCGCTTGCCGCTGGTCAGTATGATCCCCGCCTTAGAGTTGCCTCAGTCCCTTAGGGTCACTTAAAAGGTGACCCTAAAAGGTTTTTACCCCTATTCTAGCTGAATAAACATATTCAATAAACCACCTACCCCCCCTCTCCCTCCCCACTTCCCTCCTGCTGCCTTCACCAGACATGGGTAATCCTTGAGTTAATGGTAGGAAAATATTTAAACTTATTTCTTCACCCCAGCCTCTCTAATCTTTCTTTTACGCTGAGACATTTCCTGTCTCGGGAGTCGACCAGCAGAGAGGGAGCGACGGTTTACGGTTACCAAGCGCACTCAGGAGACTTGGGAGAGCAGGATACGGTGTCCCCTTACCATGGCTATACTTTTGGAAGGAGACACTGTGGTCACAGTCAGTCTTTGAGGGTGGTTTGGCGTGGGGGGGGTTGACTGACCTCTAATTATGAGAGCTAGACCCCATGTTGTATGCTGTCAGTGGTCCGTCTAAAGAGTAGTGGGCTTTTATCTCAGTGTTTGTATTGGGTAGCAGTACTATGTGCTGGGAGAAAGAATGTAGAGGTGCTTTGAAAAAATATAGAAAAGGTCACCTTGCAAAACTTAGGCCTACTTTTTGTTATGCTTTGCTTTGCATTGAACTCCAGGCTACACAAAACGTAAATAGTGGCAGGTCTCTTTAGTGCTGTTGCTGTTCGAATGCCTCAAGGTGCTAGAGGCTAGCACTGCTGTGAAGTCTCTTAAATCCACAGAGAAGCGGCTGGGGGCTCCTGGCTGTGCAGCCATGTCATACGATCTCCCACCACAGCTCACACAGGACCACAAAATGTACCGCCATCATCTGGCTCTTTATGTGTTTGCTTATGTTTAGTGTGGAGAGTTGCTGAGGGCCCCACCATTACTCAACACATACACACACACACACACACACACATATCTCTGTCTCTGTCACTCTCTCTGTCTCTGTCTCTCTCTCTCTTTCTCTCTCTGTCTCTCTCTCTCTGTTTCTCTATCTCTGTCTCTCACTCTCTCCGTTTTCATACTGCCTCGTCTGATGTCCAACTTTGTTGGCTTCTGGAGCTCTGGTTGCTCAGGCTCAGAGATTGGCATCCAGGGCCTCTTTTTACAGGCTCTACTAGAGTGTCCGCCTGAGTTTAAAACCTTGTTTGTGTCTTGAGTAATTTATCATTGGCTTGCCATCAAGTGAAATTTACCCTTTGTTTTCATATTACCAGATAAACAAAAGCAATTAATACAAGATGGGTGCGGGGGCGCTGAGGGCTAGACAGACCTCAGAGACGCATTGGAATGTGCCAATGGGGATATTTTCATTTGATGTTTTTAATAGTGGTTTCCTGACTGTTAGGCAAACAGGGGTTGTACCTCAGACAAGCCTCATAAGATCCTTCAGCATCCTTCTCTGTTCTCTTTCACACACACACACACACACACATGCATACACACGCACACACACATGCACGCACGCTGACACACACACACACACACACACACACACACACACACACACACATGCACGCACGCTGACGCACACACACACACACACACACACACACACATACACACACACTTTATTCTCTCTCTTTGTCATGCTCTCTTTTATATTATTTCTTATGTGTGTTCTCCTTCTCTCTTTCTATTTCTCTCTATCGATCTATCTCCTTCTCTCTCTCTTTCTCCCTATCTCTCTCTCTCTCTGTTTAGTCTTCCTGCCACCCATGGAGGGGTAGCCAGCCTGTGCTGCTGTCAGATGATGCTGTTTCAGCCCCTATGGTTATGGATGTTGGTGCATTTTAATGAAATGCAGCTGTGATGCAGACTTAAACTTGTTTACAAATCTGACAAGCTTGGAGCCGGTCCAGACGCACCATTTTCCACTAAATGGCCTTCAGTTGTATCTGCTGGTTGTTGTAGAAGAAAAGCAGGTCTTTTGTCCAGGCTACACTGACAATGCAAACTGAAGTGGACCATTCACTGAGTGCCTGTGCTGCACCAAAATAGAAATAGATAACTGGGTCTACTTTCTTTCGAATGTCCAATGTGGTAAAAATCATAATCATGACTATTTTTGGTCAATATTGAGATCACAATTATTTAACACGATTATTCAGTGATTTTGGAAACATCAGCATTCAACAGCAAATAATCGTTATATTTCAACTACCGGTATGTTGTTTTCATATTCGAAAGTCATAACTGATCATTAATCAATGCTTTTGATTAATTGCAAAGCCCTAGTCCGCAGCACATCCTCGCTGCTCTCGCGTCTGGTGTAGCCAGTTCCATTGATTATAGTGGAAGTTAATTGCAGTGCACACGGCGTACACACTGCTACAGTTGTACTTTCAGCCTAGCCCAGACCTTAGTCTTTAGCGAAGCCCAGACCTTAGTCTTCAGCATGGCTGCAGGGTTTTCTGGCGTGGTCTGCCTCACTCAGAATCGGACTAGCCTAATCCTCCGTTAATCTTCACTCGTCTTCTGATGAGATTAAACGTTCTTTGATCACTCAGCATCAGCGGGATGGCGTGGGGTTTTGATGCTAAAAGGTTTAAAAAGATCTGAAAAGTGTTTGATCAGATGTGTTCAAGTTCAAGCATTTTCTTCCTCACCAGCTCATCTCTTCTCACTCTCCTTCCTTCATTTTCTCTCCATCCCTTCTCTTTCTCTCTCTCATTCTCTCTCAGGCCTATGCCAAGTTTGCTGGGGCGCCACTCAAAGTTCACAAAATCACCAACCCTTGGAGGAGTCCCACCGGTGAGTCTGCATTGCACTAAGACTGACAGTCTGGTGAGAGAAAGAGAACTTGATGAGTGGAAGTGGTGAGTGGGGGGGGAGCAATTGAAAGAGGTGAAAAACATTTAAACACTTTCCCCCTGACAGAGTAATGCGAGGGTCAAAGGTCACGGGATCATTACTGGGGAGGCCAGCGGGCGATGGAACCACTTGACTCCACTTTGAGTGAAACCTCAATAACCTACATACTTATCCGCGACCCCACCCCCAAAAAACCTACATACTTACTTTCCAGCGATCCTACCCCCCAAAAAAACCTACATACTTATCCGCGACCCCACCCCCAAAAAACCTACATACTTACTTTCCAGCGACCCCACCCCCAAAAAACCTACATACTTACTTTCCAGCGATCCCACCCCCCAAAAAAACCTACATACTTACCAGCGACGTCCCTGCCCGCCCCCCAAAAAAGGAAGTTGTGGTTGAGAGGAGATGCATGATATACGATGAGTGGAGGTCTTGCACCCCCACTCTCACTTTCACTGGGCCACAGGTCGTAGAGTCAAAAGGTCAAAAGAGGTCAAAAGGTCATTGATCACCTGACTTCCTCCACACTAGCTAACTAGTTCCTTGCTGTTTCTCACCCATATTTGTGTTCTCCTTCTTTCCCTCTATGCTTTTCTATCACTCACTTTCTCTCTCATGAAAGCCATGAAAACTGTTAACTACTATAAGATCCCTCTACAGCATTACATTACATTACATTTAGCAGACACTTCTTGACCAAAGTGACTTACATATGTCAGCTATATTACAAGGGATCACATTGTCCCTGGAGCAACTTGGGGTTAAGTGCCTTGCTCAAGGGCACAACGGTGGAAGCTGGGAATTGAACCGACAACTTTCAGGCTACTGCACGCTAGCCCAGCTCCTTAACCACTACACTACCACCGCCCTGCACATTATGTCTGGGTCCGTACTTTTCGTTTATGTGCTGTTCTCTTCATTAGGTATTCTTCCTGCTCTGAAGACCAGAGAAAATGGTAGTGTTTCACAGCCCAGTAAGATCATCATTAACCTCCGGAAACAGGTGAGTGACCTGAAGTCCTAAATGTCTAAGCCCTCCACCAGAAAATTGAACAGGTGAAGGCTCTGCTTGACTTCACTGCACACACACACACACACACACACACACACACACACACACACACACACACACACACACAAATGCAGATAGAGGGAGAGAAAACAGGTGAAGAGGATAGTCAGTGTAAAATAAAAATAAGCGTAAATTTCGAGTTCTGCTTTCCTGGAAACGGGGGATTGTTCCCTGGTTTATTCAAATGATGACTTAACCAAAACAGAAAGCTTACAAATAGAAATGCACAAAAGCCATGAAAAGAGCTGTGTTAGATACACGCATATGGATACTCGCTTGCTTGCACACGCACATAAGAACACGCACGCACGCACGCACACGCGAACGCACGGACACTGTTAAATACAGGCATATGGACACAGACACACACACACACACACACACACAAGCAAGCAGGCGTGCACACACACGCACGAACACGAACACACGGACACTGTTAAATACAGGCATATGGACACGCATAAACACACACATAAACAAACAGACACTATTAAATACAGGCATATGGACACACACACACACACAGACACAGACACTGTTAAGTAAATGCATGCACACACACAGATACACATGCATATGGACACAGCAATTACAGCATGTATAGAACAGTGCAACTTTGACATCTGGAGGCATTTGATGGTCTCGTAGAGTCATCGTGGAACAGGATGTTACAGGGGCCTTCTGTCTCTGAGGTTGAAATTAACATGGTATGCCGTCAGCAAGGCTCCTGCAGACACCTTGTGTTCAGTGTGTGTGTGTGTACACGTGTGTTTAACCGAGACATGATCACAGTCTTAAAGCACAGAGGGCTTAGTGCAGCAAAAGCCAAACATTTTCATAATAAGGTACACTACTGTTTTATGACTTCTCGAGGAATCTCATAAACAGCGTTAGCGTCAGCGAAAACACACCTTGAAAACACACCCATGTCTGTATATGACACACGTGCTTCACCACCGTCAGATGTGGTCTGTTACGTAAGATGTAGTGAAGATATTGGGGACATTTAGGGGCTCTGTAAACTGTTATGTTTACTTATAATCGTTCACATCCACATTTCTATCACACAGCAATATGCTGTATAGAGGGAGGTGGGGGATGTGGTTGACACCATGCATGGTAGAAGGAAAAATTAAATTCCTCCACCACATTTATGTTATCTTTTAATATTGATATAAAATCTAAACACGTATAATTGACACCTTACCTTACCAGTCATTCCCAAAAGCATCATTAGCAATCAGAGAGACCACAGTTTGCCGTGTGTGTGTGTCTGTGTGTGTCTTCCTACTGGATTGAACACCTGTTGCTCTGAGAGGGCGCTTTACCTAAAGCCAGAGCTTGTCCTCTCACCTGCCCTTCTCCAAGCCCGTCCACCCCAATCCAATCCAATCCGCCACGTGTGACGCCCAGCTGGAAGGCATTACCCGCATTAGAAGCAGTTAGCACCCCTCTGTTTGGCATGAGACCACAACTAAGCGCAGTGCCTGGCCAACACGGGAGCCTGGCAGAGTTTGGACTGAGCCTTGATTGGCCTGTTTATTCGTAAATAATGAAGCAGCGTGTTAATGAGGTGTGAAAAGGGCTCTTTTAGGTCTCTTTGTAAGTCGGGATCTGAGTCCTAGTGAGTTTAGTGTCTTTGCTTTTACATGCAGAGAGTAATGGCACTCGTTGCTGGCAGTATCAAACAGAGCAGAGCGGTGAGTACACGTCTGTGCCCGCTGTGGGCCTTGGCACATGGTTTTTATGGGTAGTGGGTACTACTGGCACAGACGTGTATGGGCCCCCAGGTCTCGTGGAGAGATGGTAGGCTTTGATACACAGCTGGTGTTTTTAAAAATGTCTTGCATTTTTGTTCTGTTCAAAAGTTTTGCTCTTTGCCTACCTAGCATGAAATGTAAAAATTAAGAACATGGTCTGAAAAGGAATTATGGATAATTAGAGCAGCTGATTGAAAGGGTAAACAATAACATTAATACATCAACATAAATTACAATATTTGCTAGAGCCAGAAACCATTATGTAATTTACAAGAAGACAAAGATAATATTTGCTCACTTTTATATGTGATTGTGACTTAACACAAGGAGACTGAGTGTCATTTGTATCTTTCCCTTTTTGCAGAAGTATAATGCAGACTACGACCTTTCAGCCAAGGAAGGAGCCGACACACTGGCCTTCGTCTCGCTGCTGGAAGAAAAACTGCTCCCTGCGCTGGTATGAGTAAAAAAAAAAAAAAAAAAGATAAAACAACCATTTTAATGGAGCTGTAATTTACTTACTTATGCATTCGGCACATGCTTTTATCCAAAGCGACTTATAGGGAGCCAGTCTTCCCGGAGCAACTTGGGGTTAAGTACCTTGAACCCATTAGCTTCTGAGACTACTGCATGCTAGCCAAGTCCCCTAGAACAGAGATTGCATCAGCTAAGGCCTCCATTAGTTATGCATCATGTACTGTTATGAAGTTTAGTTCTTTGATAAAGATTTGAACTCAAAATGATGAAGAAATGTTCAAAGCAGTCCATTGTAAAGGTGATTTAAAGACCCCCCATACTTACTCTGTTGTTTTTTTAAAGGTGCTCTAAGTGATGGCACGTGTTTTTTTAGGCTAAAACATTTTATGTCACTTACTGCAAACATCACCAAACCAACCGCTAGCTGTCTGTGTCCTGAATACAGTGTAAAAACGCAATCTCTGTGGACAGCCTAGGCTCCAAAAATGGCAACAAAAACAACCTGGGCAAACCTAGCCCTTAAAAACATAACAAACTGTTCCAGCAAATCACAGACGAAATGAGCGATTAGGAGAGTTTCAATTGCACGGGAGCAGCACAGGAGGGAGGGGGAGGAAGTAGCGAGCTAGCTCTCTGTTTTGTTTGAAAGTCAACAGAAGAGACATTACCCAGCATCGCTTAGAGCACCTTTAATATAGATTTGAATTCAACACATGGAAGAAATGTTCAAAGACAATTTAGTCAAGGGGTGCAATTAACTTATTTTCATAGTCGATTAACCTTAAATATTTTCTCCATTAGTCATTTAGTTGATTAGTTGTTTATTGAGAACATGTCAGAAAATGGTGCAAGCCTTTTTCAAAAAGCGTAAGATTATGTTTTAAAATGCTTTGTTTTGTCCACATGCCAAAGATATTTGGTTTTCTGTTATGGAAGAATAAGTAAAGCTGAAAATATTAAAGTTTAGAAGGCTGCAATCAGAGAATTGTGAGGCATTTTCCTTAAAAAAAAAATTACGAACCTTAAATTAACCAATTAACCGTTTACCAAGATAGTTGGAAATTGATGTAATAGGTGAAATGTTAAAAGCGAGTGACAGAAGCGTTATGTCATAAACGTTTATGACTTCTTTATAATGTTTATGATACGTTCATGACAGTGTCATGTCACTCTTATGTAGATACCTTCAGAGCCTTATAGATAGATCTCTCTCTATGGCTCTGGATACCTTCAAGTGAAGTGTAACCTAACGTTCTCTGTCCTCATCTCCTTCATGTCTTCCTCGTTGTCCTCAGCATCTGCCTCTCATTACCGGGCTACCTGCCCCCTAGACACACACAGTAGTCTGTCAGTGTTTCATAAATGCTGTCCTGCCATGCCTTTTGATTGCTATCTAAATGTGAAAAGGCTGTTTGACTTTTAGGCTGTGCCAGAGATGGTGGAACCCTGAGGATTTAAGTTCATTGGGCATCTTTAAAAATGAACCAAATGAACAATTCCCGACAAGCCAATCGGTAGGAGATATCGCTACTTCTGAGAAGTTGTCCCGACGTGACCTTTGAAGCTTGCTGTCTCATCGTACTCAGTCGAGTAGAACTGAACAGTGGGAAAATGCCTGGTAGCAGATGTATTTTCTCACTTTTTCACGAATTGTATCCTTATTTCTTGCAAAATCAAGTCATTTTCATAGATGCCGACTAACACATGTTTCTGTTGATGTATAAGAAGATAGCCGATCCGATTTCTCCACACTTACAAGGTTAGCCAGAATTGAAACCCAAACGGACATGCTAACAAAATTAGCCAGATCTTCAGTCTTCCCCATTATTTTATCTGAACCACCCTTGTATTTCGTATTAGCAATTTAAATTTGGCAAATTCCAACAGAGCTCATACCAGATTGAAGAAGTGATTAGGATTTAGGTCTTTCTCCTTGTGTTAATGACACCCACTGCCTGTATTGAAGCTTCCATTTCCTCTATAAAAGGAGACATAGTCATGTTGACACAGCAGGTAGAGGATGTCTAGTCAGAAGAGATGATGGCCTTGCAGCGGTTTGTCTCACTGGGTCTCGTCCTTGGCCTCACTGACTTGTCAGTGGGTTGAGGCTCTCCAAACTCTCATGTCCCTGCAGAGTATGGAAGAGTAAGGCACTGAGCATCATCAGAATTTTTTTTTTTTATGTTTTAAGTAGCCTCCATAATAAAGACCCTTTTCTTACAGTACAGCAGCAGAGCAGGTGTAATCTATTTTCTTGTGATGCAACTTTTTATTGGGGGATTGGGGTGGTAGAGGAAAGACAGTTGTAAACATTTATATGAACCATGTGTTAAGACAGGAACATTCAGTCCACAGATGAGGGTGAAGATGTAAAAGCGGAGCGTTCTACAATCTTTGCTTCAGGAAGAAGGGGGCAGTGAGATATAACATATGATTAGATATAGAAATGTACATATGTGCAAATGCAAAAGTATGATATACTTAAGCATACATATAGGGCTGAATTCTCCCATTCGCTCGTAAATCGTGCGCTTCCAGTTACGCATTTTTCAGTTATGTGCATTCTCCCATTCCCACATCTGTCACACCCAACAAGTTTGAAATCAAGGTGGCCTTATGATAGAAGCGTGATTTATTTAAAATAGAACCAGAGTGATCCCCCCCACCTCGTTAATTTAGGTTGATATGAAAATGTGGAACATGGGCTTTCTTATTGACCTTCTGAATGGCATTTAATTCCAGAAAGAGCACAAACCAGTCTTTGAATAGCAAACAGCCTACAGCAAAATGATGAATGTCACTTTTGCTCTGAGGTTTGTTTATAAAGAGTCAAGTTGTGCTTGAGGTGTGTAGATTCAAAATTTAAAGGTGCCATGTGTAATGTCCGCCAAAAAATCACATTCCATAAAAGATTGGGGCAGTAAACCTCCAGAAAGCGAGTTGGTCTACCCTAGAGTAATAACCAAGACACGTGTATTGCATTTTGGCTGGCGGTTATGTTGCCCGCATACCGCCTCCCATGGCCGAAACTGGAATTATGACACCTGTCGGGCTGTGGCTAGTAATTTAGCATGCTAATTCAGGTTGATATCTCTGCAGCACTATACCTTGTCATTTTTTTAATGACATCATCGCCCTTATTTCTTCTCATTCTTTTGATGCTTGTAGCTCATTTTTTGGATATTTTTACCTCAATTCTTACACATGGCACCTTTAAAACTCACTGTTGAGAAAGAAAGTTTCAATGGCAGCTGCTTCTTATAATTTTCGATGATAACGAAGCTGTAGACTGAGATCTGCTGTTACAAATACAGTAGAGAGGCTGGCAAAACAATACCAGCCACCCATAGAAACGAATCAGACAGGAGAATATAAACGATAATTGCTGCTCGACAGGCGTCGTAGTGCAGTTGTGTATGTACTGTATGGATGACTTTGGTCAAGTTGGAAAGAAATGGACAGATTCGAACGAAATAGGCCATGGAATGATGACTTCACGTCAAGTTAAAACTGAAGGTGCACAGTCGGTAAGCTCCAGTATCCAAACGGGGTGATTATGATAGGGTTTTCACTAAAAATATGCCACCTGTGTGACACTGTAATGGGGAAAAAACATAAAGCCATATCCAAAGTTCTGCGTAACCTACATGTATTTAGAACTAGGCCTACTGCCGACATCAAGCAGTATGCTGCTTCTCCTTGCAGCATCCAGCGCGAATGGGTTAATGCAGCCTTCAAAAGAGCTGAAGTCAGCGGCAGAATGCGCGTAAGAGTTGTATATAAAGAAATGCCGAGATTTTGGAGTAGCTCCTCCCAAAACGCGTAACTGGCTTCATGGCGCGTAAATGACAAGACTTAAGTGAAGGGCAGAATGCATGAGGCAGGAAAAAAGCTTAGTTGCGCGCTTTGACTTGCGCACCCTTACACATATGGGAGAAATTGTCCCATACTGTACAAGCCTGTAGAAAGATGAACGTGTTATATCTTTATGATACTCCAAGGCATCTCCCACCAGGACATGCACAAGGAATGCATCTCCGTTGACAGCGACGTAACTCTCTGTTTTAAACTCCAACACCTGACCTGGCCACTGACTGGTTGCTACCTTAGACCCCCAGCCCCTTTGACCTACATCCCTAACCGTGACCGATCGTAATTTATGTCCATGACCTTGCCATGTCCCTTTCCCAGCCTATTCTGTGTTTGTACACCAGTACAGTCCTACTGAATTCTAGCTCCTCAAACCTAATCTAAAACTGAAATGCTAACTGGTATTATACTAAAACCTAACTGCTGTTAACTATTTGTTGTTACCCTCAGAATGAATAGTATTTATTTCTGCCTTTGCTTGTCTTTTTATTTCCCTCTTGCTGACCCTTACAGGCCTGAGAGGTCTCAAGCTGGGACAAGTCAACCCTAACCTTTTAAACGCCTGCATGCCTGTAATGTTTTCTTCTTCAACATAATGTCCATTTAAATCCAAAACATGAGCGTTAATGAATAAATTAGAATGAAAGAAGGACTGAATGTGTAAACAAGCATAAGTTGAGGAGCAATCACTCATTAAGAGCATAATTACTTGTTCTCTCCTTTTACCTTTCTCCTAACCCTCCATCTCTTCCCACCTTTCTGCTTCTTTCCTCTTCCACCAGGACCCTTTGGGTTCAGTATATGATTATGATTGTTGTGTTTGTTTGTTTTGTTTGTTTGTTTGTTTGTTTGTTTGTTTGTTTTGTATGATCCTCGTCAGATCTACACCCTGTGGGTGGATGCTAAGAACTACGTGGATGTGACGCGTCGCTGGTATGCGGAGAACATCACCTTCCCCCTCAACTTCCTGCTGCCCAACCGCATGCACAACCAGCAGATGGAGAGACTGCGGCTGGTCAGGGGAGACCCTTTCCTAGAGCCGGGAGAGGAGCTGGAGAAAGAGGTGAGGTTAGAGAGAGGGGGACCGCAGGAGTGATCGAGGAGAGGAGGAAAAGAAAGAATGAAAAAAAAAAAAAGAATGGAAAAAGAAAAGCAAGGAAGGTAAGAAAGAAAGAGAAAAGAAAGAATGGAAGTAAAGGAGGAAAGAAAGACAAAAATGAATATAATGAAAGTAAGAAAGAAAGAATGAAAGAAGAAAAAGAGGAAAGGAAGGAAGAATTATAGAATGAAATAAATAAATAAAGAAAGCATAAAAAGGAGGGGGGTGGAGATTGCGGATGGTCATGACGATGGTCATGACGGAGCCCACTGCAGGAGCCAGAGGAGCATCTGGAGAGAGAGGCGAGGCAGCGGTTGGATAGCGCAGATCTCTGCCAGGACCAAATGCCACATCTGACAATTTTAGCGAAAGAGAAACAAAATGTGTTGAGGCTGCCCCATAAGTCAGGGCCACTTCAAAACAAACGTCAGTGGAGCCATAACCTTTCTGATGGAGGGAGAGACAAAGAGGTAGACAGATGGAGGGAGAGAAAGTAACCGCAGATCGAAGATGATTATGATGTGAAGTGAGAGAGAGGTCAAGTAAAGTGGTGGAGAAAGCAATGGCAAGAAAGGGGGAAGAAAAACAAGAAGAAAGAGAGAGAAAAAGAGGTCAGTCAAGGAGGAAAAGAAGAGGGGATAGAGAGGGGTAGGAAATGAATGATAGAATAATGGCAATAATGAAGCCGTGGAGATGGTTGCTATGATACGCCACGACTGCCTTACCAGGTGCTTCAGGACACCACTCATAGCCTGCTACTATAAACGGTCTCGACTTCATTTGATGAAAGGATCTTCTTCCATTCATAGTCCAATTTGGATGACCCTGGAGGTCAAGCAGGCTTCATAAAAAGTAGCCTAAGCACGGCCACTGTTTACAAAACACAGAGGTAATGGGGTTAACCGTTGGGTTACTGTGGCAACCACCCAACTGCATGAGTGTTTCTGGAACTGAAGGAGGGTAATGAAAAGATGAGAGGGAGCAAATAGCGGGCTTATTCACGTAACTTAACTAATGTCACGTAATTGCACATAACTACACTGCTTACATTGGTGCATTGGATCATCATGGTTATAGGGCTTTAAACTAAGCTAGATAAATAGATGGATGTATGTAAGCTTTAAACTAAGGTAGATAAATAGATGGATGTATGTAAAGCTAGATAAATAGATGGATGTATGTAAGCTTTAAACTAAGCTAGATAAATAGATGGATGTATGTAAGCAGAAGATAGAAAGAGTGCATAATAATTGGTCAGCTTTGTAACCAAACTTCCATCTGTCTGTAGCTCTACCAGGATGCTCTGGAGTGCATGACTCTTCTCTCGCAGCGCCTGGGGTCACACAAGTTTTTCTTCGGAGATTCGTAAGTGACCTTCGATGGACGGAAATACCCCGTTCCCACGTGTAATAAAAAAAACATGTATCAAATGTTGTTATAATGACCTATGGGAACGCAAGCTAAATGTTTAAGTGTGAACGTTTACTGAGAGACAGAGAGACGATGTGAATTGATGTCCATCTGGTGCGTGTCTCCAGGCCGTCGTCCCTGGACGCGTACGTCTTCGGCCACCTGGCTCCTCTGCTGAAGATCAAACTACCTAACGGAAAACTCCAGAACCATCTCACCTCTCTTGACAACCTGCGGCAATTCTGCACCAACATCCTCGTCCTCTACTTCCCCTCCGATGTCCGAGGTTAGTGACTGTTTTCACTTGCAACGCTTAGAGAATGTTAATGTTATGTTAAAAGTTAAAAGTTGACTGGACCTAAGCGGAACATTTTTATCCTAAGCGACATGGGCTCGTTATTCATTCCTGTATAGACGTTATTCAGTATATTTGTACTCTTCATTTTGTATTTACTTTGGAATAACAGTTTTATGTGTCATCCAAAACATATGCAAACTGACTATCACACTCAAATGTAACAGCACTGTTGGCCAAATGCTTCAGTTCTCCACACCGTACACATCATGCACCACCTGTCCCTGTCAGAGCGAATTCGTTCTAGTTCCAGCTCGTCCTCAAAACAGGTCAATGCTACTCAATGCTACTAACACAATGCTACAGGCCTAATGTGACTCAAAAGTTACTCCAGTTCCTGTGTCTGACCTTCTGCATGTCTCGACAATATCAACTGACCCCCAACACCACCCCAAACCACCCTCTGTCCATTTCAGAGCCACCCACTCGCAAGATGTCCGTCCAGCCCGACGGCGGAGACTTTGACAACGAGCCCCACAAGAGACGCAACCAGTTCCTGTCTGCGCTGGTGGCCATCGGTGCTATGCTGGGCTACGCCATCCTGACAGGCATCGTCTCCCTCAAGGACATCCGCCCCCAGGGGGCGATAGAGAGCAGTCCTCTGAGAGAGGAAGAGGAGGAGGAGGAGGGCGAGGAAGATGAGTAGCGGAACCAGGAAGATGAAGATGGTGGAGACCGTAGGGGACGGCACAGTTAGAGGGGAACAGGTGCTTGTGTGACAGACTTTAACTCGAAGGGTGGGGACTGCAGCTCTCTTCTCCCATTCCTTTTTTTTTGTGTGTTTTTGTTTTTTAAGTTACTCTGCCAAAGAGCAACAATAACCTCACACATGAGTAATCACTGGTTAAACACTATGCCACTTGTAGAACATGCCCTTTGTTAACTTAATATTAATGTTATTCATTTTTTATTTGTTAAATATTTTGCCATTATGGCTTCATTGCTACGCTAGGGAAACACTGATGTGATTGTGTATTGTACCAAAACGCTCCTCCAGATCTTCAAACCGTAATGGTACTGTATACCTCTTTTTCAGAGTTTATGTGATTATTTTTCGGTTCAGGTCTCAAAACACATTGACTTATGTTTTGTCCGGTTTTTACTCAGGCAAACAGAATTGATTGACTTGATTTCAGGTCATTAAAAATGAAGTCATCTTTCACAGACTGAAGGCTCCTGACTCAGTGTTTAGTGTGTTTAATCTCTGAACCCGTTGTTACTCCCTCCAGACCTTCAACCACAACAGACTGTGAGTGGTGGTAGCATAGTGTTTAAGGAGCTGGGCGAGCATGCAGTAGTCTGAAAACTTGTGGGTTCAATTCCCGGATCCTACTGTTGTGCCCTTGAGCCAGGCACTTAACCCCGAGTTGCTCCAGGGACAGTGTAGTCCCTTGTAATATAGTTGACATACTGTATGTAAGTCACTTTGGATGAAAAGTGTCTGCTAAATGAATACATGTAAATTAATAATGTATATGTAAAGATTTTCTGTATCTAACAAAATATTAAAAGGACATTGGAGGTTGTTTTAGACAAGCTCCACCTACCTCTATAACTTGGAAGTTGAATATAAGTACGAGTCACAAGCAAGAAATAAACTAGGAACATTACAACATTATAATGTGCATTCAATGGTTTAAGTTTAGCAAAACTAGCCGCCTTTTACTTAAGGCCACGGTCGGACGTTTGACTAGAATTGTGGTTTGTGTGTCACCATGGTCCCATGTACTAAGAGTCTCTAAAAATGGGATATGGACAGAGCTACATGTTGGTAGTGTCCTAGTCCAAAGGCACTTACAAAAAAAAAGTGCATAAAAAAAGCCATTTGGTGCGGTTCATGGTCCCTGTCTTCTTTCCAGTAACAGCTTTCTGAGCGATTGGCTGCCTTGGTGATGCACTGAATGAGCTAAGGCAGACAGTAATTTGTATATGCGAGCCATAACATGTTATCGTTATGTCCATAAATTAGGAATAAATGTTTATCTGAGGGGTGAGCTGTACAGGCCTCAGAACTGATGTCCAGCTTGCGGCCATGCATCTCCCCTGTGATGATACTGTGTGTCTAGCCACAGTGAAAGAAAGAACAGAGTATATAAATGATAAGAAATGAATTCTTAAAAGCAATTAAACTAGACAAATGTGCTTTATCAGACGAGAGTGAAAGCTATTTTGTGAATAAACTTGGCCAGAGAACTGAACGATCATATCTTTTTGTTTGGCCTACTGCAATAAACATAGTGCTCTAAACAAAACAAAAAAAGTTAATCAAACAAATAACTGAAACCGCACTGTTAAATACATGGATGTTTGAGGTTATAGGAGACGTGTTGCAAAGGAGAAATAAGTAGTGGAGGAAGGGACTGAATCTAGGCTGAATCATCCAGTATAATTGTATCTATCAGCAATTTGTTAGTAATTTTACGGTACATCATCAAACAATGAGATCTGCTTGACAAACGTCCATTAGGCTATTGTAAGAAAGACGCGTGCTTTAAAGAGGGAGTATCGCGTTTCACAGAAGTGTGGTTCAGAGACGGATCGTAGGACGGACAGCAGCTGGATTTTCAATTTCCAAGATTTCCAATAGCCTGATGATAGATCTCTCTTCTCCTCCTACACAGTAATTGTCGCCTGCGGTCCAACTGTTTCTCATTAGCACGAGGAACGTGTTCGGCGCTGGGTACCCCAAGCGGAGTGAATCGGCGTCAAGACATCCGTTGAACATTCTTCAGCCAAGCGCGCAGGTCAGCGCACTAACTCAGCCGGCCAACTGTGTAGAAGCCCGCATTATCACGAGCGCACATTGCAGACGTCTACAGCAAACACGCAAACCATTTTTTTGCAAAGCATTTTTAAGGGTTTTTCCCCCACTGCGCGTAAAGGTGTCTAGGAAAGCACTATCAATGGGAGAAGGAACGCGCAGAGTGGAGTTTCGCGGACTGCAGGAAAAATTGCTTATTCTGCTCGTGGCACTGCAATGCCATCTCACCTACTCATCAGAAATGCAAGGTAATCAAAATAAGCTATTTATATAGGATGCTGTTGACCAATTAATGTCCCTAGTAGCCTACATTGTATTCTTGTGATTTGATATTCCTCATTTTTTCACATAACTCACGCGATTAGTCCCAAGTTTGGAGTGACATTCCAAGAGAGTTTTGTGTAGGTTAATATTTAACCCCATTGTCTCTTTGTGGACACGTCTTCTCGCTTAACTGCACAATGTTTACAAGAAATGGGTATGCAAATGTAGCATGCGTTTCTAGAGTTCACGAAGGTGTGTGTGTGTATGTTTAACTTTTTAAAAATGTTTTGCATGTCATGAGATGTTATTCATTTTCACTCAGTGACCAGACGTACATAATATTCTATTTAAGTATTTAGTTGATGCCTTTGCTCTTGGAAGAACCACTACAGTGCCATCCAGCAACTAAAGTTCCCAAACGTCTTTTCTTAGTAGCCTTCACTCACCTCAGTCAGTGGTATGTGACAATCGACTTTGTTTTGTATAATTGGAGAATTTGGGTGTCTCCAGTCCAGATAGAAAAAGACTGCCACAGGTAGTTAATGACACAGTCAAATAGGCTGATAGTTATGACAAAGTGTCAGCACTGAAAAAGAGTTGTTATAGAGTCACACATTCACTAGCCTATATATAGTGCCCATAAGGGCACCATGACAAACGCACTAGGACAGTTGAGTGACGGGAGTTCATTGAATGGGTGTGGAAAGTGATGGGCGGCAGCAATCTTTACAAAACTCAGGAGGGATAAAAGGATCCTAAAAGAGAAGTGAAAAAGAGTGTGTGTGTGTGTGTGAGAGAGAGTGAGTAAGAGGGAATGTGTGAGTGTGTGTGTGTGTGAGAGAGAGAGAGAGAGAGAGAGAGTAAGAGGGAGTGTGAGAGATTATGAGAGTGTGTGAGAGAGAGACAAAGAGAGTGTGTGTGAGTGTGAAAGAGAGAGCAAGAGGAAGTGTGTGAGAGAATAAGAGAGTGTAAGAGAGTGTGTGTGTGTGTGTGTGTATGGGTGAGAGAGAGAGAGAGAGAGAGAGGGAGAGCATCGGACAAAGCCATGTTTTCCTTTGGGCGAGACAGCGGCGACGAGGTGGTTGCCCCCAGGAGTGTTGATCTTTCCCCCTGGCCTGATGCTGGCACCCTGCGCTTTGATTTTCTGCCATGTGTCAGAGCGAATGAATATGACCTGCCCAGGAGCTGGGCAGGGCGACCCACAGAACACGCCGGGGCACATTGGAGAGGGGCAGTTAAAGCTGAAGGGTAGCAGAGAGGGTACATTGGAGAGGGGCAGTTAAAGCTGAAGGGTAGCAGAGAGGGTACATTGGAGAGGGGCAGTTAAAGCTGAAGGGTAGCAGAGAGGGTACATTGGAGAGGGGCAGAGAGGAAGAGGGAGAGACACTTGGGTTTATTGTGTACTTATCAGCTGTGAGAGGGTCAGAATCACATAATTAAAAACATCCAGATATATGTAGTGGTGTTGTATATAAAAAAAAAAACAGCCAGAGAGAGAGAGAGAGAGAGAGAGAGAGAGAGAGAGAGAGAGAGGGAGGGAGGGAGTGAGAGAGATGGAGAGGGAGAAGGAGGTGAGTAAAGCAAGAGATGTAATGAGTGAAGCAAGGGATGTAAGGGACTTCTGAAGTAATGGAGTGGGGGAAAGGGGGAAGGTGGTGGTGGGGGGGTAAATCCAGACTTGTAAAGCCAGAAACTGCTTATTGCCAGCTGAGCTGAGAGAGCTTTCAGTGAGATGTGTGTGTGTGTGTGTGTGTGTGTGTGAGAGAGAGAGAGAGAGAGAGAGAGAGAGAGAGAGACAGGAGCTCTGCATGCTGCAGCCAGACTGCAGGGGCGGGGATGGATTTCACAAAGGTGCGGACAGACCACCAGCATATCTGGGACATTCACAACCTCTCCATTTTAACCTCAGAGAACCTACTGCATACTATACACAATCTAGCAGCTTTAAAGTACAGTATTTCATAATGTATTTCATATAATTTATAGCATTTTCATTATGATGTAGTGAATAGCATTCATATTTTGGGAAGAAATGTAAACTAGGCAGACAGAAACAAATAATGTGTTGCTATAGCTATAGTTATTGTTATGATTATGAGACTTGGCAGACACTTTTGTCCAAAGCTACATACAAATAACAAATGCTATAATATACAAACCACAACGCTTAAGAAACACTTATAGTGACCAGAGATAACTTTTTCATTTTTATGTCTAGTGTATACACGTCCAATTGATTAAAAAACAGAAAATAAGTTGCCTGGGTGAGCCCAGACAAACCTGTTAGCAAATTTAAATTTGCTCTGCGGGTTGGTCTGGAAAAGAGCCCATTGACGTCCGTTTCCAAATCACCATAAACCCAGTAAGATATAATCCTTTTTTACTCAATATTTAAAACCTTTCTTTGCGAGAAAGATGTTTGCCGCCTTTCTGAAACGATTTGGTACATTTTTAATGCACAAATTTAATTTCGCTTCTGGTTGTGGAAACAGTAAAAGCCCAAGTTCAGAAATGGGTGTCAATGGGCTTCTTTCCAGGTGGACCTGCAGAACAAATTCAAATGTGCTAACAGGTTCCTCTGGGTTCACCCAGACTACATAATAGTGATTTGGCTAATGCTATCTTTATTAGGCCATTATTGTTGGCTCATATATTATTTAATTTATAAACAAGGCTGTTTTAGGTGACACTTTAGGTGTAGAGGATCTGAGTGAGTCTGCTACTTGAGGAGTCACAGGGTGACAGTAAAGGGTTGAATATAGGGTTGTCTTTGAGCCGTTTTATATGGCAAGGTCAAGAGATCTTTGACACTGAGAAAGCTGTGTTTCCTTGGCTATCTTTTCTTCTCATTTAAATGTTCACCCTGTTTCATCTTTCACAGACATCCAGTGACTTGGTCAGTCAACTCAGTTCACATGTCACACATAGATTTATCTTTTTCATGTTTTCAGAAATATCCATTCTTTCACTAGTCACAGATCTTTTCACTTTGTTGCATCTCTCACCACGTCTTCTTTATTTTTAATTATCATGTCGTTCCATGTTTCTTTCTTTGTGCTGTTCTCTCTCTCTCTCGCTCTCTCTCTCTCTCTCTCTCTCTCCTCTAGTGATTGACGTTCTGGACCTGCACGACTCTAAGCAGTCCGCCTCGGCTGCGAAGAGTCTGGTGGGCGCTCTGGGCTCTGCCTCTGACCTCTACCTGACCTCCACGTTCCGCCTTCCTGCCAAGATGGGCGGGATGCTGATGGGCTTCTATGACAGGCAGGACAACAGGAAGTACCTGGAGGTGTCCCTCGTGGGAAAGATCAACAAACGTAAGAAAGCTCGCAAATGATGTCAGAGATATCAGATTTACACAAAAAGCTCAAGTAAAGGTGAAAAAGCTTTAGTAAAGGTAAACAAACATTTTTGTAAAGGTTTTTTTTTTATAAATCTCTCGTTTTTATAAAGGCTCTTTTTATTACGCTTGCTTTATTCCTACCAAGTTCACCCTGAGTAGAATGCACAAGTGGCGATGGCAAATGGACTGCATTTACTATATTTCATGTTTTTCTACTCGTCCGAGCACTCAAAGCACTATTTCATGCCACACACACACACACACACACACACACACACACACACACACACACACACACACACTTATACACAGAGGCTGCCATGCAAGGAGCAAACCTGCACATAGTGGAGCAGTTTGGGGTTCATTGTCTTACTCAAGGACACTTGGACAGGGTCAGGAGAAGCCAGGCTTGAATCTGCAACCCCCTCCCGTGTGTGTGTGTGTGTGTGTGTGTGTGTGTGTGTGTGTGTGTGTGTGTGTTTGTGTGTGTGTGTGTGTGTGTGCGTGTGTGTGTGTCTGTGCATGTGTGTGTGTGTGTGTGTGCGCACCTTGACCTCGACCTGTTCTCTGATCTCTCCATCTCCCTTGTCTGGTCCAGTGCTGGTGCGGTACGTGCGTCCAGATGGGAAGATCCATACAGTGAACCTACAGAACCCGACTCTGGCCGAGGGACGCACACAGTCGGTCATCCTGCGAGTGGGCGGCCTCCGCCGAAGCCATCTCTTCCTGGAACTCTATGTCAACTGCCGATTGGCCGACTCGGCTCAGGGATTGCCCCAATTGATTGGCCTACCAGAGGAGGTGGAGTCTGTGGAATTCCGTCACGGGCAGAAGTTGTACACCAGATTGCAGGTGATGTTTGCTGACCACTGTATATGATTGTCAGCAGTAAAATAACTACATTCACATTCCGCATGTTGTTGTTAGTAATTTGAAATAGGATGTTTCTCTATAATATCCTTTACAACCTTTTTTCTGACATGTGCTAGTCAATCTTATTTAGCTTTAACTATCCACCTTATTCTGTCCGGTTTTCATCTTCCGTCGATTTTGTTTACATTATAACTTATAACTTTTTCTTTCACGGATCTACTTTACTAGCCTAGAAATCTAGACGCACCCTAGCGGCAGCAAATTACATTTGCTTCCAGGGCTAGTCTAGCAACTCTCCGTTGGCTTGTGAGCTCGAAAAATTAAACTTCTATCAGGCCAATCAAATTGTGCATAGAGTCGTTAGGCGGGCTTAACATAATGATTGATGGCAGAGTTGCAACGGTTTGGCTTGAATTCCCTACTACTTGAAAACAAAGAAGATGGATGTTGCTGTTGGCCAACAGTGTGAGAGTTAAGCTTTTTTTAAGTTGGCAAAAGTTTGAACTAGCCAACTAGCTCCGCTGGTGGGAAACCGCATGGGACTCATAGCGCTGTCCTATTGCGTGCAGAGGGAATTTGAAAGACAACCGATTATCCCGCCCCTCAGACTGAGCACTGCGAACGGTGAGTGCCCAGACCCTACATTTTAATGTGGGTCTGGCTCGTCAGGCTACTACTTTACCCTACACCTGTACTAAGTTGGATGTGCGTGCACCTTCTGCTATTTTACATTATAACTTAGTGCAGTCTCAGCAGGCTAACTAGAAAATGCTTCAATTTATATTTCTTTCAAAATGTTGACAATTCTGCACTCACACACTGCCACATTAAAATCAATACAACACAGCTTCGGCCCGAACAGAAAAACATATTTCTAAATACTGAGGTGTCATGGCGACGCCCATTGTTGGCTGGAGGATATCGTGGATATGCAAATTGTTATATGAGTTAATTCTATAACCATATTTACAACACTGTTTATGACATTTATTTTAACATTGTTCACTGTTGAAATAGAAAAGGTTGATTAAAAGGAATCAACTCAATTACTCTAATCTTGTTACCTGTGTGTCCTTTGAAGAAGCAAACCACACTAAATAACCTATTTAGGCATAAGTTAATGATCTAACCCAGATGTACAGTAGTTTATTTGAGTGCAGTCCTCAGTGTGGTTTGGCATGACTTGAGTTGCCTCTGCTTTATAGCGCTCCAAGTACGTAACACAGCTCCACTTAAAGACACATGGAGAAAACACCAGTTTACTCCAACAGATACTTTACATTGTTCATTTGGCCACATGTTGCCAGCACCTGTTTACTGGTACTAACATTGTTTTCATTCCTGTAATTATGTGTCGGAGAGACTTAAATCCTTCAGTGAGTACCATGAGAGAGAGAGAGAGAGAGAGAGAGAGTGTGTGTGTATAAAACAGAGAGAAGAAGTGTATGTGTGTGACTGTGTCTGAAAAGAAAGGGTCCTGAAACATGGTTGTTCTCAGTTTGTCTGTCTTTAGTCTGATAGATCGAGCCTGTTTAAACTAGCTCCAGTTTAATGAGAAGCCTGTAACTCTCTGGCAGGTCTTTGGTCTGGGGGACTCTGCTTTCACTTTTTCAGCCCTCAGAGGTGCTTAACCGTGCTTAACCATAGTCTGCTGTCAGGGTTCATCTGGCCATGAAAGATTATTACTGTTTTCACTGGTGTGTGTGTATGTGTGTGTGTGAGTGTGAGTGCGTGCGTAAGTGTGTATGCGCGTGCGCGCATTATTTGTTTGAGCCATGACTTTCTTTTAACTACATACTTGTGCAGTTTGCCTGCAGGTTTTTGCATTGTGCATGTGTGTATGTGTGAGGCAGAACGAGAATGAGCAACTTAATTGTATATCTTCACTCTTGTGATTTGGTGGCCACAGCATCTGGATGTATGAATGGACAGTTCATGGTACATGAAGATGATTCTGATTCTAGTACATTCTGATTGTGATTCTGATTCTGATTCCGATTCTGATATGCCCATAGCTCATGGTACATGTTGTATCCCCTCTTTTGTTGTCACAGGGGTCTCTAGATTCACTCAAGCTGGCTCTTGGCGGCTCTCTGGCCAAAGCTGGACTTCTCATTCACTGTCCATTCCAGGGAGATTCCTCTGTGGAAAATACAGGTACTGTCAGTGAGCAATACACGCTGTATATTGCAGTGTACATTTCTACACTGCCCTCTAGTGGTCCAGTGTTGCAAGTGCCAGTAATGGAAACATCCATTTGATATTTTGTTGAGGTTGCTTTGTCTGTTCCTTTGCAGTGAACAGTGATGTGAATGCTATCTTAGGTGAGTCACACACACACACACACACACACACACACACACACACACGCACACACACACAAAAGACATAAAGGGCTTCCTTACCAATTATTTTTTTCATGTTAAGAATTTGCCATCTGTCATTGGTCACCAGGCGATCACACCAAGGCTCTGATTGGCCAGCTTATTATCTTCAACCAGATCATGGGGGAGTTAAGAGAGGACATTAGAGAACAGGTGAGACAACAACAGTGTCAAAACCGTTTAATAAACACCAATGAGAGATTAGAATTGGAATGTAAAAAGCTTTCTGCTGAAATGTTTTTTGTGCCTTTCTTTCTGATAGACCAAAGAGATGTCCCTGATCAGGAATACTATTCTGGAATGCCAAGCATGTGGTGAGCATTTACACCGTGGGTGTGTGTGTGTGTGTGTGTGTGTGTGTGTGTGTGTGTGTGTGTGTGTGTGTGTGTGTGGACATTCATGAAGAGAGGGGAGAGAGAAAGAGAAAGAGAGAGAGGGAGAGAATGGAAAGAGAGAGAGAGAGAGCATGAGTACCGGTATGTTTGTGACTGTGTTTGTGACTGACTACCCATCATGCCTCTTGCCAGGCTTCCTTGAGCCTCAGTCCCGCTGCCAGCCCAACCCCTGCTATAAGGACGTGGCCTGCATGGAGAGCATGGAGTACCCAGGGTACCGCTGTGGGCCCTGCCCCGAGGGCATGATGGGAAATGGAACGCACTGCCAGGACATAGATGAGGTAGTAGAGCAGGCCTCCTCACTCCCACCACACGCCACATTCTGTTGGTGACCAGCACCACACACACACACAAGCATGTCTGCATTTATACCTGTTAAATCCCTGGGGTTTATTTCACCTGTACATAGAAACTGAGTTAAAGGATCAAAGGGAACATTTCCTAAAATATAGACAATCTCTTGCACAGATCCTCTTCCCCTATAGACCCTTTCAACAATAAAAACAAAAACAATGCTTGAACGTTCTATTTGGGCCCCAATCTACTTCCTCTGCATTAAGATAACATATGGAATGTTAAAAAGGAAGTCTTGTGGGGCCAACTATGATGCTGATAATGGAACTCTCTTGAAAGGGTCCATATGTAAATTAATCCTTCTCTCTTTCTTTTTTCATCTCTTTCTTCCTTTCTTTTTTTCTATCTCCCATCCTTTCTTTTTTTCTTCTCTTACTTTCTTTCTATTTCTTTCCCTCTTTCTTCCTCTTCTCCTCTTTTATTCCACCCCACTTTCTCTCTGTCTCTCCCAGTGTGCCCTGGCTCAGCCCTGCTTCTCTGCGGAGGGGTGTGTGAACACCGCCCGGGGTTTCTCCTGTGAGCCGTGTCCCCGTGGCTTCTCTGGCCAGGTGGTCAGCGGGGTCGGGGTGGAGTACGCCAAGAGCCACAAGCAGGTCAGCACAGCAGCCCTCGCCGCCGCTGTTATCCACTCGTATCAGCACTCACACCTGCAATCGCACCCTTATCTGTAATGGCAGGGCAGCGGCCTTCACTTCCGCTATTCACTTTAGTAAAACTGTGGTGCCTGATTCCTGACGCTTTCTCACTGATCCCGGCTTCCAGCTAGTCCATCCTGCTTCTGATCCGGACGTGCTGTACGTGCACCAGTTAGAAAAAGAATTGTGCACAAGCTCACATTGTGACCTTAAAAGGCCATGTGCCCCAGTGGGCCTGACATCCTTTTCATTATCCACTGCTATCAGCGTTCACACCTGCAATAGCACCCTTATCAGTGATGGCGGCAGTCAGTGGCTACTAGTAGAGGTTAATGAATAGCTATCGCAAGGTTAGCTATTAATATCACCCCTGTGGAAGAGTTTGGGTTTGGTAAGTTGTTGATGTGTTGTTTATACGCATATAAACATGTTATGCGTAAGGCTTGAAAAATGCAGTCTAATTGACTAAATGTGGGCCATAAAACAAATGGTGATGGATAGACGCACATGGACAGTTCAAACAAAAATGCACACTAGTGTATTCAGCAGTCTTCTGAACTGAATGGGCATTCTGTTTGTCTTTCCCAGGTGTGTGTGGACATTGATGAGTGTGCTGACCTCTCTAGTACATGCGTGCCCAACTCAGTGTGCACCAACACAGTGGTGAGTCCCATCCACATTTATCAGAGATCAGACCTTGACACAGGCAGCTGAGATTATTATTATTATTTTTAATAATAATAATAATAATAATACATTAATTTGACACTCAAAGACGCTGATATGCACATGTGACGACTCCATTGTTTTTGTTTGTAGAGGCTCTAATGATACCTTTGCTAATATGAGATTTTTGTCAAAGGCAAATTGCTCTGCAAGATCCAATTCTAGTCTAGTCTAGAGTCTAGTCAAACACACTCACTAAATATGACTTTTTCTTTTATCTAATTAATGTCGAGTCGACTTAATGTCTCTCTCTCTCTTTCTCTCTCTCTGCATATTCTTTGATTCTCAGGGGTCATTCTCTTGTGGGGCATGTAAAGGTGGATTCGAGGGCAACCAGTCGGTGGGCTGTTTCGTGCGGCGGACTTGTGACGCGCTAGGCTACAATCCATGTGACGTGAATGGCCACTGTGTGATGGAGCGGAACGGAGAAGTGTCCTGCGTGGTGAGTGCCACTCACGTAGAGCAAAGATCTTAGCGAGTAGCGCAAAGATCTTGGAGCATAGTGCTTTACAATCTTTGGTATAGAGGCTACCTGTCCCATCCTCACACACTTCACCGCTGCCAGTGCCTCTCAGAGAAACTCTCTCTGCCTCACAGTTTCTGTCTCTCAATGGCTGATATTCATGCTTGTTTCTAGTTTTTACTCATTGCATAGTACTTTCACTCCCATCTGGTAGTGGGGATTAACCACATAAAAAATCTGCAGTCTGGTTCATCTGGTTCATCCACTGTCCATGCCCACTGCCTGCCACAGAATGAAAAGAATTTATGGAACCCCATAAAATGCATTAGGGGCAAATTGTCAGCTAAAACTGAAGAAGCTCATGTCTTGTTTAAGGATTTCCAGTGGTTGTGTTTCTGTCAGGGATCAGGGCTACTCACAGTGCTATTGCCTTGAAGCAGTATTTGTGTTCTGTGTTCTATGTTCTGTGTTCTGTGTTCTGTGTTCTGTGTTCATGTTCTGTGTTCTCTGTTCTGAAAGATGTGTCCGTTTCTCTGTCCTCTCTGTCATAGTGTAATGTTGGCTGGGCAGGAAATGGACACATGTGTGCTCCGGACTCTGACATCGATGGATACCCGGACGAGTCTCTGCCATGCATTGACAATGATAAGCACTGTCGAGCTGTAAGATCTCTCTTTCTCTCTCTCTCTCTCTCTCTCTCTCTCTCTCATACACATGCATTCCCATATATGCACACATATCTCATCCCATCACATATCACACACATCACTCATAGTCCTAAATAGATGCAGAACACTCACACACATCTACACACACACACACACACAATACATCCATATAATACTTCAGTTGGCACTGTAAGCTGTTTATCACTGTCCTCTTGACTGCCCCCTCAGGACAACTGTGTCAACACCCCCAACTCAGGGCAGGAGGATGCCGATGGCGATGGCATCGGTGACCAGTGTGACGAGGACGCAGACGGAGACGGCATCAAAAACGTTGAGGTAACCGGTGTCTCTGGGCCTCTGTGTTTGGTTGTGGGGTTGAGTACAGTACAGCAGGCTCGACCAGCCTCCATGTCTGAATCTGAGTAGAATAGGCACTCAGTGCTAGCTGGATGTGGGCTCTCTTGGATACTCAAACACTCTTAGGTATGAGCTACACCAGGCGCGTAATTGAAGCGTTCCGTTCGCGTAGCGTCTGCTGCAACAATTAGCTGCCACTATAATTAATAGAAGTAGCTACACCAGACATGATAGCGGCGCGTACGTAAAAAAATAGACCAGTCTTTTCAAATGGATTTTACGCGTTGCGAACAGAACGCTTCAGTTACCAGTCGCCTGGTGTAGCTCATACCTTACAGTATATGTGATCTTTCTTGAACACTGTAGCGCTTCCTGGACACAAGCCAGTACTTGATTGTTGAAAGGCACGAAACACCCAGTGACTCCAGGAAACATCACTGATGATGTGTCCAGGTGCATCACAAGATGGTGTACTGTATGTGAAAAAGACTCCTGTTTGCATGTGTATATCTAGTGTCCATTCATGTTATTATTGATTCAGCCATATCACACTTCTTTTTCAGGATAACTGTCGACTGGTGCCAAATAAAGACCAACAGAACTCAGACAACGACTCCTTCGGCGATGCCTGCGACAACTGCCCCAACGTGCCAAACAGATACCAGCTGGACACTGATGGAAACGGGGCTGGCGACACGTGTGACAACGACATTGATGGAGATGGTGAGGAATGCCTTCCTGTCTCACACATCTGAGACGGTGTCTGGTGGTAGTGGGCAATTCCAAGGAAAATTACGTTTTTTGTAACATCCATAACGCCAATAAAATGTGATGGTATGGTATGATGTGAATGATTACATGAAATTTGAGCATTTGCTATTTTTGGCTGAAGAATGTACATTAGAATAAATGCACAAAAAATGATTTTATCATTCACATCATACAAATGCCAAGGCATTTCACTGGCGTTATGGATGTGACAAAAAGTCAATTTTCCGTGGAATTGCCCTAGTGTACTGGCTTAGGAGCAGGGTTTGAGCCAGGATGCAACCCCAAGTTGCTCTAGGGAATCTGGCCCTGCTATTAATTGACATCTGTGGGTCGCTTTGGACAAAAACGTCAGCCAAATAAATAAAGATGAAGTGTATTCTGAATAGGACTGAGAGTCTTCTTCATTCCCATCCTCCTTCTCCTCCTCCTCCTCCTCCTCATTATTATTTCCAACATCCTGTGTCTTACTGACTCTCAGGCATCCCTAATATGTTGGACAACTGCCCCAAAATCCCAAATCCCATGCAGAACGATCGAGATGGTGACGGAGTCGGGGATGAATGTGACAACTGCCCAGAAGCCAACGATCCGTTGCAGGTGTGTGTGTGTGCGTGTGGGTATAAGTATATAAGTATAAGTATAAGTATCTTTTGATCCCGTGAGGGATATTTAGTCTCTGCATTTATCCCAATCTGTGAATTAGTGATACACACACCATACAGTGTACACACAGTGAGGTGAAGCACACACTAATCCCGGTGCAGTGAGCTGCCTGCATCAACAGCGGTGCTCAGGGAGCAGTGAGGGGTTAGGTGCCTTGCTCAAGGGCACTTCAGCCGTGCCTACTGGTCAGGGTTCGAACCGGCAACCCTCCGGTTACAGGTCCGAAGTGCTAACCAGTAGGCCACGGCTGCCCCCTGGGTGTGCGTGTGCATGTGCATGTACGTGTGCATGTACGTGTGCATGTGCGTGTGTGCGTGTGCGTGTGCGTGAATAAATGTAAATATGAGCATGTTTAATATCTGGCTGTAGATATGAGCTGCAGGTTTTGATGATAGCATGCTAAGGTCTGTTTTGGTTTTGGTGTGGTATAATCTTCCATCTCTTTTCTTGTACAGTCAGATTCAGATGATGACTTGGTGGGTGATGTATGTGACACAGACCAGGATCGGTGAGTTTACACACACACACATACACACACTTACACACAGATACACACACACACACATACACACACTCACACAAATCGTTTACTTTTGATAAAAATGAATTAAGTTTTTTTCCCGATTTGTCCTTTTAAGGGATGGGGATGGTCTTCAGGACACCAGAGACAACTGCCCAGACGTCCCCAACAGCTCTCAGGTGGACTCAGACAACGACGGCATTGGTGATGAGTGTGACGAAGATGATGATAACGACGGCATTCCGGACACACAGCCTCCCGGCCCGGATAACTGCCGCCTGATTCCCAACCCCAGTCAGATAGACTCGGATGGTGGGTGAACTGGCCTTACAACTGGACTACGGCGGGTGTGCTATTGAAGTGTTCTGTTTGCGGTTTCCTTGATTATATAATGCTTCAGTTACATGTGATGGTGTAGCCTGCCTGTTAACCCAAAGAAACAAGTCATGCAGTGCAACTTGTTAAAATAACTGTTGAACTATTTCCACAACATTTATAAGAAAGTCAGATCAAATTATGAAAGGATTAGGTCTGATAAATGATTGAACAAGATTGCATAAACAGTGTAAATTTCTAACTTTTAACTTAAAATATAATAAGAGAACTTGAACCATTAAAAGTTTTTGTTGCTACCTGTGCAGGCAATGGAGTTGGCGACGTATGCGAGACGGACTTTGACAATGACAAGGTTGTGGACCTGATAGATGTGTGTCCAGAGAACGCGGAGGTCACCATGACTGACTTCAGGGCTTACCAGACAGTCATCTTGGACCCAGAGGGCGAAGCCCAGATCGACCCCAACTGGGTAGTACTCAACCAGGTGAGATCAATGAGCGTAGCTCACCTCACTACATTCAGGTTAATGGTTAATGACTATATTTGGGGCTGTTGAATGATTTATTTACAATGACTGACCATTGTTGAATGATCTGACTGACTTTTAGGGCATGGAGATTGTGCAGACCATGAATAGTGACCCTGGGCTGGCCGTGGGTACGTGAATCTATGAAACTCATATTAATCTATGAAACTCATATTAATATATGTATCTCATATCTATGTATCTCATATTAATCGATGTGTCTCATATCAAGTGAGGCAGCATAGCTAACCAATTGTATATTTTGTGCGTCATAAAATATGGGACACATATAATACATTATAGAAGGGACATTTTGAAATATTAGTAAATGTCCAATCCCCGACATATAGAGTAGTTGTATATGCAGTATAGAAATTTTTGCTTCTATTTGGTGTAACATCTTTGTTGTCATAAAGGCACAGACATGTTTTTTTACCAGTGGCAACCTGTTGGACTGTAATGTTAGCTTTGTAACAATGCTACAGTAACTATAGTAACTTTGGGACCTCTGTCTTCGTCCAGGTTATACGGCCTTCAACGGCGTTGACTTTGAGGGCACGTTCCACGTCAACACAGCCACAGATGACGACTACGTGGGCTTCATCTTTGGGTACCAGGACTCGTCCAGCTTCTATGTGGTGATGTGGAAGCAGACGGAACAGACCTACTGGCAGTCTCTCCCCTTCAGAGCCTCTGCAGAGCCTGGCCTGCAGCTCAAAGTAAGAGGCAGGGAGCTCTGCTAATACTAATATACTATATATATAATATAATATAATATAATATAATATATAATACTACTAATAATAGGGGCAGCCGTGGCCTACTGGTTAGCGCTTCGCTTAATTTCCCTCACTGGATCAAAAGAGTATATATATTTGTACTTAATACACCATGGCACCATGGCAGTGTGTACGGTTGAAGTTTTAGGATGACACATTTATGCAACATGATTTAATGAGTGCTCTTGTTGTTTTAAATGTGCCATACATCTGACTTGACTTGACTTGAGTGAGTAATAGAGATCAAAGAAGTCATTTATTCTCTTTTTTACTGCCAACACTGATAAAAGTAGTTGTTTTCTTTAAGCTTTACAGTTGCCACAGGGCAAACAGTTTGGCAAGTTATAGTACATCTGTTGTTGTCTATAACAGACTTTCTAAAGATTAAAAATGTGTATCAGCGGGGCGCTGTGGCGCAACTGGCTACAGCGCTCATACCATCTACGTGTCCAAGTGCCTGCAGGGACCCGGGTTCGATTGTGACCCGGGTCATATCCTGATCCCATCCCATCTCTCTCTCCCACTCACTTCCTGTCTGCCTCTTCACTGTTCTGTCATAATAAAGTTTAAAAAAAGGACAAAAAATACACTTAAAAAAATGTGTATCTGGACATGAACTATGATAGCTGGGAAACAAGCTGACTCGGCTCTTTACGCTTCCAGGCGGTGAAGTCAAGCACCGGCCCTGGGGAGTATCTCCGTAACGCCTTGTGGCACACTGGCAGCACCCAGGACGAAGTGACCCTGCTCTGGAAAGACCCCCGCAATGTTGGCTGGAGGGACCGAACCTCCTACCGTTGGCATCTCCGCCACCGCCCTCAGGTGGGCTACATCAGGTGAGACGAGAGCGCCCTCTTAAGGCTTCTTCATGTAGTGCCAGTGAGGCCACTTTTGCACCTGGCTAGATAGATAGATAGATAGATAGATAGATACTTTATTGATCCCCAGGGGAAATTCAAGGTCTCAGCAGCATACATACAACACAAACACATTATTTAACAGTAGAAAGAGTAATTAAAGTATATAATATGAAAACACAACTAAGCAATAAGGACAGTAGAAGATAAAGTATATGCTAAATATACTAAAATACAAATTATACTAACTAACACTTAATACAATATATAAAAATATACTAAATTACAAAAATACAAATTATACTAACTAACACTTAATCTAAATCAATTCTAAAAACAGTATCCACATAGTGGTGATTAATCAATCAGAGGCGCTTGCAATGACTGAGGCAGGGACTGAGCCTGCGATTCTCTGTGCATAGGTATGGTAAGGTGCTCTAAGGTGCTCTGTGTGAATGAGTGTCATGGTGGTAGTGCAATGGTGATAGTGGTCATGGTGATAGTGCAAATGAGTAAGTCCAACAGTGCAACAGTGCAACAATGCAGAAGTAAAGTAAAGTCTATATATCTATATATTTAACTATTTAAGAAAATGTATAAGTGTGGCCACAGTTCGGCTGTGGCATGGGGGGGGGTTTATGCATATGTGCTAATGTGCTAATATAGCACGCAAACAGTGAGGCATAAAGACAGTGGTAGAAGTGGCTAGTGGACAGACAGTACCAAACATGGAGGGGCGAAGTTATATTGCAATGTTTACCATACATTGACTTATTTGTGGCGGCCCACCACAATATCAACATTGTGCTTAATTGTGCTTAAATCTGGTTAGCATCATAACCACGCTAATTTGTTAAAAACTGTTGCATTCAAGTTAATTCTGCAAACCTACCACCACAAATAGAATTCAATTCTGTGGGCAACACTGTATTGACTTGCTTAACACATACTGTTACTTGTAAAATGATGTTTTACAAGTGTTGTTCACGGTCACAGTCATGTCAAGTGGTCGCTAAAATTGCTAATACCAAAAATAAATAATCAGTCACTATAATTATTTGTTGTTATTTTGCCGTCTGTGTTCTTCTGACAGAGTGCAGCTCTTTGAGGGAACCTCCCTAGTGGCCGACTCTGGCGTGGTGATTGACACAACCATGAGAGGTGGCCGTCTGGGAGTCTTCTGCTTCTCTCAAGAAAACATCATCTGGTCTAATCTACAGTACCGCTGCAATGGTAAGACTGCACGCGGATCACCTTCCAGACCATGTAGCAGTCAGGCGATGACCACGCTACAGTTGTACATGTTGTATATGAGATAAGTAAATAAGCAAATGAGCAGATAAGCAAATGTAATGTTTGCGTTTCATTTGCTCTCTTTCGTGCTTTGTTTGGCTCAGTTAGAATACCCTGCTCATCTCACTAACTATACAATGGCCAGTAGGTATTTATTTTTAACTGGTAAATTGTAAAACGACATGTGTGTTTGTGTGTGTGTGTGTGTAGGGGGGGTGTTGGGGTCACCATTGATTAGAGCCTGAAAAGGATTAGATCAACCAGCCACTCCCTACAGTTCACTGATTGCTTGTTTTGGCAGATGGTGATCCCAATTGATCATATGCATGGAACACACTTAAGCCAGCTAATTTATTTCCGATGGAGCCAGGTGTGTTGTAGCTAGACTCGGTTGAGTGTAACACCTAGTGAATCAGCATGTTACGATATTGAAGCATTTATGCAAGTGTTAGAAATGTAATTATTGGACAAACAGGATATTCAGTGTCGGAGTGAATATGTAAGGAGCAGAATATAACAGAAGATGCCGTTACAACAGAGCTGACGCTCCACCAGAAATTAAACACTGGCTAAAGAGCCTTCTGTGCATAAGGTCCATTGTCACCAGGGTACTTCTAAGCAGTTGATGAACAATTCAGCCTCCACCTCTTTATTGTGTTTGGGTTAATCATCACCTGTGGATGACTGTTGAGTGGCCTTGTTTTCTTCATTTCAAAGCTGTTGGTTTATCTTTTTGTATTTTCTGGTAACATGGTTCCGTGTTTTTCTCTCACCAGATTCCATACCAGATGAATTTGAGCTCCACCACAGGCAAATGAACATTAGGGTGGGTGTGTAGGATATGGTGTTTCCTTGAAGACCTCTTCGTATATATATATATTCCTTTTGGTTTCTAGTGTCTGTGTCTTTTCATGTTTTTGTGTGTGTATGTGTGTGTATGAGAGAGAGGGAGAGAGAGAGAGTGTGTGTGTGTGTGTGTGTGTGTGTGTGTGTGTGTGTGTGTGTGTGTGTGTATTACTGTGGTTTAAATAAACAACCATTGTTTGTATCGCTGGCTCTGTTGATGTCTTACACAATTCAATGCAGTGGTCAATGCAGTGGTCAATGCATTGGTCAAAGCAGTGGTCAAAGGGGGGGAAATTTACTTCCAAATAATGGAGGGATTTGAATGTAATTACATGACACATGTTCTAGAGTAAATGCAACCACCTGTATATTGTATTGGTGGCATTTTCAGAAGATTTACTGTATCAGTAAAACTACAATACAGTCCAAAAGATTAGGCATTTTTTGAGACAAAGAACAGAGAAAGAACATAATTTCTTTCAGGCCTTGAACATGGTGAGGAACATAAGTAGGCTAGTAGTAGTAGTAGTAATAGTACCGTATTTTCCGGACTATAAGCCGCACCGGAGTATAACTCGCACCAGTCAAAAAATGTGTCATGAAGAGGAAAAAAACATATGTATAAATATATGTTGCACCTGAATCGCAGGACCAGCCAAACTATGAAAAAAAGTGTGACTTATAGTCCGGAAAATACGGTAGTAGTAATAGTAGTAGCAATTTGACAGACCATAGATAGATAGATAGATAGATAGATAGATAGATACTTTATTGATCCCCGGGGGAAATTCAAGGTCTCAGTAGCATACAGACAACACACACACACATTCACTAACAGCAGAAAAAGTAATTAAAAGTATATAATATAAAAAACACAACTAAGCAATAAGGACAGTAGAAGATAAAGAATATACTAAATATACTAAAATACAAATTATACTAACACTTAATCTAAATCAATTCTAAAAACAGTATCCACTAGTGGTGATTAATCAATCAAGAGGCGCTTGCAATGACTGAGGCAGGGACTGAGCCTGTGATTGTCTGTGCATAGTAAGGTAAGGTAAGGTGCTCTGTGTGACCATTCATAGACCATTTACACAATATAGAGCTCCAGTCGTCCGCCTAATCAAATATGAATAGATAATGACTAAATACTGTACAAAGATAAATGCCGTAAGTAACACATTTAAAGTATACACCAAAATATTGCCAACCTGTAGCCTTAGTCGCGAATAAACATTCAGAATGATAATATTACCATAGGAACATTAAAAAAAAAAGAGAGATCTGTGTTTCAGCGGATCCCAAAGGTGTGCAATTTCTGCACCAGCACCTCTAAACTCACTCTGATAAACAATACTTCAAAAGGCATCCTAGAATGAAATCCCAAACCATCCCGAGCACTTTTTTTTATCATATGCAAAACATGCAGACAGCCTTCAGATGTAAATATGTAAAGTGAATTTGCAATCTGTTAAAGCATGTTGTTGAAACATTGCCAGGTTTGAGCAACAAGAAATCACTGCACCCATTATGGAAATAGCAGTAGCCTATGTATTGAAAGGAAAGTTCTTGCGACATGAAAACCTAGCAGCCTTATTCATGTAATGAACCATTCAGCATTCACATTAACAGAGCATGGCAGTATTTTCTGCATTTTATGTTTGAAAAGAAACTCACAAAAGCATACAAAGCATGAGCATCTGCAAAGCTACCTGAAGCTCACTATAGCCTAGGCCCTATCTATCTATAATAGGCCTAGCCTACAATACTTGGATTGTGGAATACATTCACAAATATAGGCCTTTTGGCATTGTTTTAATACACTAGCTCACATGCAAAATATGATTGGCAAAATATGCAAAGGCAGTCGAGCTAGATGTAAATTCGCCAAAGGTATTTGCGATTTTTTATGATTTATTATAAGATGCAGGGTATAACAAACTTTGACAGACCCATTTGAACCATTGCCAGGTTTTAACCATGTCCATTGTGCAACATTGCCTTTTAGTGCTGAAAATAAGATAGGCCTAATAATAGTAATAATTTGATAATAATTGAGGGGCAATATATTCGCGTGGAATTAGCAACAAATGGGAAGGGCAGATTTATTATAAGGGAATTACACAGTCAGACAATATCAAAGTCTCCAATAAAATTCACGATTACGAATAGGAAGAGGTCCAGGAAGGTGGAAAACACAGCAAAAATTATAAAGTTAAATTGGCTGTCTTGACATTACATTCATGTTTATGTGTTTATCAGTGTAATTATCCTTCTAGTTTTATTGGTATGTTTCGGATATAAATATATCAGACGTAGTTATATATGGAAATTTTGCTTTACACACAAAGCATCTGATAGGACCTCCTTCCGATTGATGACGGGATTCAAGGCGCTTCTACGGGAGCGAGGATAGTTGGGAATCTCGGAATCAGGTAAACAAATAAATTATTTCCCCAAGGAACGTCAAAAACATGCTATTGGGATAGCCAAGGTCTAACGGTACAATTTGTAAGTGACATTACACAACCAACTATTGTAATTGCATTTCATATCCAAAACGCGTTGGTAGAACATGCGATGGCCTTCATTTAAATGACCCTTCGCTTGGCTTGGTCTCACAGCGGCCAGCTAGCAAGCTGATCTTGCTGTTATGGAGGATTGTGAACATAAACAAGCTTTATTGCTAGCACTGACGTTATATCTTTTACGAGGCCAATGGAAAATACATTTATTTACGACATGTATTGTACATTTGTATTTTGAGCACATTGCAAGAATAAGACCTATAATGGTGATATTAAAATAACCAAGTAAGTTTATAGCTTGCTACTGCTAGCTTGTTAGCAAAATCGTGTGGTCTAATGGAGAGGTGGATTGTGGGCTAGAATCTAGTCAGCGAGGGTAGCTAGCTCATAGTGAAAACAGTAGCCGTCAGAGGCAGATATTCTTCAGGCGTCGTCTTATTAAACGTGATAGATGCGACTTACTATTTATTGTAGGTCTGCTCTGAATGTATCATTTGCCAGTCCAGACAGGGATGTAGCATTTGATTAAACACTGTTTTTGTCAATTACAGCCCATTTACACTAGCTGGCTAGCCTACTAGCTTGTTGTTTAACATTTGTCTGTGATGTGGTTGCTAGGTTAGCTAGCTTTAGCTGTGTCGCTTGGGTTGGCCCTGTTATTATAGCATGTATCATAAGCAATACCCATGTCCTGCCTTAGGGAAGAAACGAGTAATTTTGGATCTTACGGTGTCTGTGTCGATGACTGAATAACACACAAACACACACACACAAACTTTAGTTATGTTTAATCATAATAATCACCAAAGGAGGTCTTGACCACAAGACACCTCAGGCAGGTTGGCAGGTTTGTCTGACTAAAAAGCTTTTAGCAGATCATACCATACCTACCTTTATGCCGAAATTTCTAACATTACTGTGAGTACAGGCTGTTTAACAGCAATTTATAAGATATACGTTGTAATTACCAAGCGATTTGCTTCAGGGTCACCCCTGATATGAGATTTTAAGCTAAGCTTATGCATTGGCTGATTTCTCTTTGATGGTTTGTAGGAGTCATACTCTAGTGATTGACAAGTTGATTTACAATATACTCTAGTGATAGACTATTGATTTCCTTACTCCTCACCTAGCCCATGCTCATATGTGACAAATACAAATACGTTTAAGGTGACCACTTGCTTGGTCTAGCAGAGGTTTGAAAGTGACCGGTCTTGTTGTGGGTGTTCTAATAAGGTTGTTTCTGTGTCTTTCAGGACTGTGTCGACTGTCCCGGCATGGGGGACATGAAGACCCCCGATTTTGATGACTTGCTGGCTGCATTTGACATTCCTGACATTGATGCCAAAGAAGCCATTCAGTCTGCCCGTGATGAAGCTGAAAGCCACCATGGGTCAGGCAGTGGGGCCCTGGGGAAGCCCGGGGATGATGGGGCTGAAGGGGGTCACGCAATGAGAGCCACAAGTCCCCCCGGAACGGACTCGCACGGAGACCCACCCATCGTCAGCGTGATCGTGAAGAACCGCGTCCGCGCTGAAACCCTGGACGGGGGAGAGGGTACGGTCTCCGAGAGGGAGCCTGCAGACGGAACGCCCGGTATCGGACTCGTACCACGGCTCGGAACACGGAGCCCCGGTCTGGCGCCACCGGAATCGCTCAATCACAACGGGTTTGTGTCCTCGAGCGCGTCGGGTCACCTCCCTCAGAGCCAGGGTCAGTCCAACGGGGACTCGTGGCCCCTCTGCGCCCCAAAGGCGACCCCGGACAGTACCGAGTTCCTGTCGGGCTCTGCCAGCTCCTCCAAGCAGGGCGGAGGCAACATCTTCAACAAGCTGAAACCGCTGATGGCGCAGGGCTCAGGAGACTCCATCGGCAGGGCCCGCAAGATGCAGCTCCTGCAGCAGCAGAAGCACCTTCACATGCAGCAGCAGGAGGCCCCTGGTCCGGAGGCCAAACCATCCAAAGCGCCCGCGGCGGCTGCTGCTGCTGGCGCAAGCTCGGGGACCCTGGCGTCGTCTCCGTTCTTTCCCCCTTCTAAAGCCATGCATTTGCCTTCCTCTGCGTCCTCTTCATCGTCATCCTCTTCCTCCTCATCCTCCTCCTCACATGCTAACAATCCCCGTGTGTCTGGGCCACTGGGTTCGTCGGTGCCGCTTCAGTCGTTCAACGGAACCTCGAGGTCGGGTGGCCCGGCGGGTTTCCGACGCTTGGACTCGGACGAGGAGGACTCGGACCCTGATCTGGGAGCACCGCTGGTGATCCAGGAGAGCCCAGGCTCGCCAGCGTGCACCACTCCCAAGATGGGCCGCCGCGTGCGCTCGCCCGCCGGGAGTTTCGAGTCGCCCTCGCTGCCGCCGTCGTCCGGCTCGTCGTCGTCCTTCCCCAAGCCCGGCGACGTGCCCTCCGCCTCGCCGGCCTCCCCACAGGGCCAGCAGAACTGGCTCTCGTCGCCCTCCTCCTCCCAGACCTCCGCCGCCAGCAAGAGCTCCCCACAGGAGGAGAGGCACCCCGAGCACGTGGTGGAGGAGAGGGACTCCCCCGAGAGCCCAGAACCGGAGGCCCCCAAGCCGGCCTCGGCCTCGTCCGCGCCCAAGAGAAGCTCCAGTCCGGATTAGCCTCGCCCCGCCGACCCACCTAAGACGCCTCCCTGCTGCGGGAGCCGGGCGAGGAGGAAGAGGAGGAGATGGAGGTGGCGAAGGGAGTCGTGGAGAAGACGGAGGAGAGGAAGGAACAGGAGAGCAAAGGGGCAGAGGAGGAGAAGATGGAGGTGCAGGAGGAGGGGGAGAAGGTGGAGGGGAAAGCGCAGTCGGCGGAAGGAGGGGCGGCGCCACCCGTCGCCGTGGGAACGGCCACTCCGGCTGGGTCCGCCCCGTCGCGACCACTTAAGGTTCGCATCAAGACCATCAAGACGCCCACCGGCAGCATCACCAGGACGGTGGTGGCGTCCAAAGGAGGCGGCGCGGGCAAAGGGTTGGAGGTCATCAAGGCCCAGCAGGGGAACGCGGCGCCCGGCAGCCGAGCTTCGGCCAGACAAAGCGCGGCGTGGCACGCGCGGGCCAAAGAGCTTCGGCCCGACTGCCCGCGGTCCACTTCCGGAAGCCAACAGCGCCATGTTGGCCGCGGCCACCAAGGCGCAGAGCAAGATGGCCTCCCCATCCGACAAGGGCAAGGTGACCGCCACGGCGGTCAGCATCACCAAAACGGCCGCTCTGCCCGCCACCTCTGTGGTCAGCGGCATCAGCGTCCGGCCCGTCGCCAAGGCAACCAACGGGGGCACATCGGCCGGGGGCGGCGGCGGCGGTGGTGGTGGTGGTGGTGTCGTCCACCAGCCCTGCAAGCCCGCGTCCATCGTCAACAGCACGGGCGCCGTCATCTCGCGCTCGCAGTCCAGCCTGGTCGAGGCCTTCAACAAGATCCTCAACAGCAAGAACCTGCTGCCCAGCTACAAGCCGGACCTTTCTGCCCCTCCGCCACTCGAGTGGGGGCTCGGCATGCCCGCCGCCGGCTACCGCTGCCTGGAGTGCGGCGACTCGTTCGCGCTGGAACGCAGCCTGGTGCGCCACTACGACCGGCGCTCGCTGCGCATCGAGGTGACGTGCAACCACTGCGCCAAGCGGCTGGCCTTCTTCAACAAGTGCAGCCTGCTGCTCCACGCGCGCGAGCATAAGGAACGCGGCCTGGTCATGCAGTGCTCGCACCTCGTCATGCGGCCGGTCACCGTGGAGCAGATGATCAGCCAGCAGGACAACGCGCCCATCGGTACCCCGGCCACCCCACACTGAAATACACACACACACACACACACACACACTGGCCCATCGGTACCCCAGTCACCCCACACTGAAACACACACACATACACACACACACACACACCACACTGAAACTCACTCACTCACTTACACTCGCCCACTCACTCACTCACTTACTTACTCACTTACTCACTTACTCACTCACTCACTCTCACTCACTCACTCACTCACTCACTCACTCACTCACTCACTCTGTGTGCTGATAATGTGCCTTTGTTGATTAGTAATGACATGCTGCTTTAACTTTATTATGAGGACTAATTTATTTCATTAATTAATTCTAATTCTGAATTAGATTTGTATGGCATGGTTGTGAATATAATGGTGGTGATGACACTGTCCTGATTATCACAGTAACTGAATTGACTTGGAATTGCATTTTATATAAATGTCCAAATAAAATATATTTGAAATCAGTTGCAAGATGCCAACACCATGCCCCCATTACATGAATAAAGCATGTGTAATTCATAATGCATAAAACCAGCACCTTCTGGGATATATATATATATATATATATAAAAAATTATCAGTTGAATTGAAATTCTACTTGATATTGCACAGACACCCATTAATCGACACTTGACAAAATATGAACAATTATTCAACTGTCAACCGATAAGGTACTGTAAATGGGCATGAAGTGGGCATATGCATTTAAAGTCAAAATGACTAACAGTTTGTATAAATAGTTTTCATTACACATGTCAATAGAAGAATGCACTTATTAGCAAGGGTCAGGTTTAATGGCAGGTTTGACAAAAATGCATTATAATCACGCACATGTCCATCATATACTTTATCCTTATACCATATCATTTATTCTTGGTAATTATGGACCACAATTTAAATGGCGGTCTCATGCATGAACTGAAGATATCGTGTGGCATGAAATGGGAGCATTGAGCTCACCCACTAATGCTTGCACTAAGGGTCTTGGATCATGGGATAGGATTAGTACATTGATTTTGCCTAGTCATTAAATTAGCTTTAGCTAGGCTTTAGCCTTTAGAGTTTAGAGAGTGCACTTTGCTGGTCAAACTGCTGTTAAGAAGATGTGATAAAAGTGCAATGTTTTCTCTCGTACCCCCAGGAATGCTCTCTCCCTCTCCGTCTCTCTCGTCCACACCAGCTGCCCCTCAGGGCACCCCCTCTGTCTCCACCGCCACCCCCAGCCCCCAGAAGGACTCGCCGTCGCCCTCGGCAACAGCAGCAGCAGCAGCAGCCACCCAGCCCTCCGCTCCGCGCCGACTACCCAGCAGCCCCCAGGCCATCATGCCCCTGCCCTGCAAGAAGGTGGACGTGCTCCAGTACAACAACTTCAAGTGCCCGGAGTGCCAGGCTCAGTTCGGGGGCAAGGCGGAGTTGGTCGCCCACTTCCAGCAGATCAGAGCCACCCCCAACTCTGTGAGTGACCTTGGACTTCTGACCCAGATGAAACCAGTTTTTTTCTCCTTTTTTTATCCATCTAAGTCCTGTTTTAATAAGGTAAAGCGTGAATTGTTCATTTGATTAATGGTTAATTGTTGCTTTGGACAAAAGGATCTGCCAAATACCATAAACATGAGTATAAACATAAACATTGTCTTTGTATGCACATATGTGTTATTTTGTGTTTTTAAGCTTTCCTTGAACTAATTACATGTATTACAGATTGTACTAAAGTGATTGGTATATCAGGAATAGGATACTGATGCTGTTGTCTCTGTATCCCTCTATCTTTCTGTCCTCTTCTCTCTTTTTTTTTCTTTTCTTCTAATTTCTTCTCTTCTCATCTTTCTATCTCTGTCCTCTTCTCTTTCTCGCTCTCTCTGTTCTGTTCTCTTTTCACCTTTCTCTCTCTGTCATCTTCTCTTCTCTTTTCTTCTCTCTCTCTTTTCTCTCTCTGTCTTCTCTTCTCTCTCTCTCTCTCTCTCTCTCTCTCTTCTCTTCTCTTCTCTTATCCTCTCTTCTCTCTCTCTGTCCTCTTCTCTTTTCTTCTCTCTCTCTTTCTCTCTCTCTGTCCTCTTCTCCTCTCTCTCTTCTCTTCTCTTCTCTTCTCTCTCTTCTCTTCTCTTCCAGACGTGTACGCTGTGCACTCCGCCCATGATGCTGCCCAACTGGTGCAGCGTATGCCCACCAGCGATCCATTAGCATCAAAGGCCGCATCGCCTGCCCGCCAAGGTGGCGGCGGCGTGGCCCGGCAGGCCAGCTTCCAAGCGCACCTGGAGGAGTCCTGCCTGCACTTCGCCCGACGCATCGGATACAGGTGGGCACCGCACCGCACGCCTCGTCTCGACCGCCACCCCAGATGTTCCAGAGACGTTGCGAGGCTCTAATTGGTTGTGGTGTTCTAATAGGTTTGGGGTGGAGGGTTTGCCCAAACGCGCAGTTCTCCCCGAAATAGAAGCCCGATAAGTGCCCAAAGTGTGTTGCAATATGGCCGCCGAGTGGAGGGACTTGCTTAAAAGGACTTTGGAAGAACTGGAACGGCTGTTGTGAACACTTGAGGTTGCCTAATTTAGCAGTGCCTGTGTGTGTGTGTGTGTGTGTGTGTGTGTGTGTGTTGGCATTGCCCAGTGGTCAGGACCGCCCTCTCGGCCTCGCCAATGTAGTCCAAAGGAGAGCAGAGCAACACATTTGGCACCGACTTGGCTGAAGGAGCACTGTGAACAGGGAACAGTGCAAGTGCACAGAGTCAAACTGAGTAATATGGCATCAAATGTGGTTTCAGGGTTCTAATTCCAGGGGGTTCTTCTGGTGTGTGTTTTATAGGGAGTGATTGACTCTCAGTCATTGGCTTGATGTTCCAGGAATCAGGGTGGATCGTCTCGATTCCCAGAAACGAGTGCAGCGGTGTACTCTAATTATAGTATCATTTGGATTTCAATAGACCTCTCCAGAATAAGTCCCGCCTCCGTAACTTCCGTATCCATCCAACTTCCGGGCGTGGATTGTCTATGGGAAATAACATGGCGTTTCGAAATATCATACCGGTAAAACATCTGTAGGTAGCGAAGTTGAAAAAGCTGGTGGGCAGATTGTCGGTGCCATTTAAGTAGTATACTATAGACTATACTACTTAAACTAGTATACTATAGACTATACTACTATACTACCGAAAATCAAAAAATCCAGTGGAAACTAGATGGCAGAAGTGTGTAGGCCATCTGCCCAGCAGCTTTTTCTACTTTGTCACCTACAGAGTTTGACAGGTACAATCTTTCAAAACGCCATTTAGACATTTGACGACTGAAGGTTGGATGGATACGGAAGTTAGGAGGCGGGACTTATTCTGGAGAGGTCTATGCAGCGCAGAAGAAGACATGTTATCATCAGTAGACACAAGCCTTGCTAAGGACAGCTTGTACACATGGGCAATAACAGGACTAAACCCTAATCTTTTCATAAAGATTTGACGAGCTGTAACAGGGTAAATCATTTTTCATTTTCCATTTTCATAGAACCCAGAGCAGAAACAACACAACAGTTATTGATGAATCCATCTTTCTACCATATTTTGCTATAGAAATGTCAGTGGCTAATATAAACAAAGAAAATAATCAAATGGTGTGTGTGTGTGAGAGAAAGAGAAAGAGAGAGAGAGAGAGAGAGACTAGGCACTAGGCCACTCTTGTAGGTACTTCTCTATACTGTAATGTTATAGAGCCCTTGCTATAACAAGGCGTATAGTGTCATTGTTAATATCTCGGATTGTGCAGCTCAAATTCGCAAATTAGCATAATGCACTTGTTAGTCTGCCCACCAAGTATTACCACCAGCCATAACCGGTCTTTACAATAACCTCCAGAGTAGAGCATTAATGAACTATTATTAAAATGTCTGTTGAGCTACATGGCATCATTGCATCTGTGTAAATGTGATGCCTCCCTGGCTGTGACATTGATCAGAGATGAGTTGGCGCTGCTTGATGGGTTTTTTTCCTCAGGTCAGTGTGTGTAGACGCCCGTGATGAGATCGGGGAGTAAGTGGCTTACTCAGCAGGCAGGCCCTTAATGATGAATTAACTGGATCAACTGCATGAACTATCTATCTAACTAACGAGTATACTGTAGTGTGACCCAGTCTATGAGCGCAATTAAGTAGGATAATTAAGTGAAGGGAAGAGATGACCATTCACCATAGACAGTAAAAGAAATGGACAAACTGACACAGTTGTTTTTAATGTGAGGGCACTGACACAAATTTGTGTGAAAAGTTTTTTTCTCAGTTGGCATCCCATTGAACTGCACATTGACTCAAACTTAACTTTGTGACGTCGCCATCGAGCTGAATCTTGTAACTCGTTTGGTAAATGGTTCACACAGAAATTCTTCTCACACTTCCTTTGCCTTCAAAGTCACTTACTTGAGGGGCCCCTCTGCACAGCATGTAATGCAGCGGTCTCTGTGTGGCTAAGTATAGCGAAGTGAAAACTGCATGCCGAGCTGGATGTCTGACCACGCTGATCGAGTAGGCTGTGTACTGGAGGAGTAGAATCTGCCGTGCAGACAATGGGAGTTCTAATGTATGTGATGTTGGCAACAGCGGAATCTACGCACAAGTGGTCAGTGGCATACAGCTCTGGCTGTACACCATGGACACGTGTAAGCAGTGTATGTGTCTCAGCCAGAGGTGGACATCCTGGCTCCAGAAAGTAAAAGTCCTGCCCTATATTCTTTCTACCTGTGCACTTAACCAAAGTCCTTTTAGGCAAGTCCCTCCACTCGGCGGCCATATTGCAATGCTTTTTGGCCACTCGGAGGGCATCTATTCAGCAGATGTGGCTTCACCACACCAATCTTGCTCCAGCGGCGAGTTCACAACACATGATTGGCACGATGTCTTCACAACACACCATATGATTGGCTCAATGTATTCACATCACACCACATGATTGGCTCACTATTCACATGTCGACGTTTTGCCGAGGAAGGGGTGGGATATGTGTAGACAACGGCTATATTGGCGTTACAAACTAACCCCATGCATTTCTATGGAGGATTTTTTGAGTGCTGTGATAGGTGATAGGTGATATCACTAATTATCTGATCTACCAGGCTGCTAATTAGAATGAGCTGGTTTGCTAAATGGTTGGATCAAATACTTGGCAGGACTTTTACTTTCTGAACCCGGGCTGTCTGCCTCTGGTCTCAGCTGACCACTTATGATCAGATCATTCAAGACGCAGTTTTATAACAAATGTAAGCAGGCCCATTTTGTTATACTGAGCATGTAGTAATGTCATACACTGTGACTTCCTGTTTTCGCCCTCCAGGTGCTCCATCTGCCAGGTGGTGTTTGGGGGCCTGAACTCCATCAAGTCCCACATCCAGACGGCCCACTGCGAGGTCTTCCACAAGTGCCCCAACTGCCCCATGGCCTTCAAATCTGCCCCCAGTGCCCAGTCCCACATCAGCACCCAGCACCCCACGCTCACCACCACCCAGCCCAAGTACGTCTGCCCGTCGTCATGCCAGCAGGCTGCAGCAGCCGTGGCAACGCCAACGCCGACAGGCCACGCTCAATGGGCTTCACTACAGTCAGAATTCAAATCAGTTTTTGTATATACACACAGGAATTTGTTCTCTACATTAAGAGATAAGATGAAATGAGATGAGATAAAACTTGATCCCACGAGAGGAAATTACAGTGAGAAAAAAAAAAAAAACACAAATCAGATAGACACCATGTAGCCAGTAGGCAGGAACCGTAGTATCCACAAGTAAGACCTGAGCTGTACCTGCCCTGAACGGCTCTTTTGAAGGATACGTGCACTCAGACACTGAATACACACACGGACACATGCTAGGACTAAACTAGCAGACTAGCAGACTACAGCGTTTATCATGTAAGCCTGAAGTGTTGTTTTTTAAGGTCAGTGTCCCAGGCATGCATTAACTCTAGTACTAGACTAAAAGAGACCTTTAATGAAGATCTCTACTGAAAATGAACTAACTAGGCCTAATCCATGTCCAGGAAACTGGGCCTTTGAGTTTGGAATGGACAACAAGGTCAGACTATGACGAGACTATTTGTAATAAGTGCAGCAAAGAGATTGATTGCAATAGCTATTATAGCTGCAGTATTTTCTCACGTCTATTTTAGGTCTCTGTCATTTAAAATAGAAACACATGGTGTGATTAGAAAATGATGACTATGCAGTCACTCAGTCAGACATCTTTTTATAGCAAGAGTAAGCATGAACGAAAGCCATATTACTGCAGCTGTCTCCTGCTGGTGATATTATGGCCCTGCTAATTAGCTAATTAGCATGTCCGTTTGTTCATTTCAGTGCACGTTTCCCTGGCAACAGATTTAATGTCATGCTAATTTAGTCTGACAGATTTCAGTCCTCTCAAACATCCCACAACTGCTGTATTCTCACAAGCTTACTACAGCTTTCTCGTCCGTGGGCTGTGAATTGCGACTGCATCAAGATCCTAGAGAGATGCAGCAGTCTTGGTAATCAATGCTATCGGCCCTGTCCTTGAATGACATTGCAGTCGCTGGTGTTTGAAGTGCCGGGGGAAAAGATCAGAAGTGTGATGCTGCTTATTTCTGTGTCAGTACGGAGTTGGTGTCTCATTAAGGGTTTAGTGCCACACCATACCACTCAAACACTCGTGGAGATACGTGTCTTTTTAATAGAAGTGCTAAGTTTTTTGTTCTTTTCTTTTTTAATGTATGTTGTATGTCAAGTCTGTTTTCTGAATGGTCCCTGAAACTGGCAATAACAGTGATGATGATGATGATGATGTTTTCTCTGTTCCTTCCTCAGGATGATCTACAAGTGTGTCATGTGCGACACGGTCTTTACCCAGAAGCCCCTGCTCTACGTGCATTTCGACACTCACCTGGCCAAGCAGAAGGTGCACGTGTTCAAGTGTCCTGACTGCACCAAGCTCTACGCCCAGAAGGCCTCCATGATGGAGCACATGAAGGTGGGTGCATTGCTGCTCCTGCATCCCTTGTTGTGATCATTTTGTTGTGATGGTTTAAAGGTTCTGACAAAGTCGTTGTTGTTAGTTAAACTCTACTCTCAAATTACATAAGTATAAGTATATATACTCTTTTGATCCCGTGAGGGAAATTTGGTCTCTGCATTTATCCCAATCCGTGAATTAGTAAAACACACTCAGCACACAGTGAACAGACAGTGAGGTAAGGCTCGGGGAGCAGTGAGGGGTTAGGTGCCTTGCTCAAGGGCACTTCAGCCGTGCCTACTGGTCGGGGTTCGAACCAGCAACCCTCCGGTTTCAAGTCCGAAGCGCTAACCAGTAGGACTCGCCGTCGCCCTCGGCAACAGCAGCAGCAGCAGCCCTTTTGTTTCTTCTCCCTTCTCTGCTCCTGGTGCTTGAAGCTTGAAGACGAGCAACATGCTTGAAACGTCACACACGTTAAATTGTTAACAGGAGCTGTTTTGGTGTGCAAGTTGTTTTTTATTGTCTCTTAGCCACTTCACTAACCGTTTACAGAGGTGGGACTGTGTACACATACAACTGAATTCCACTTAGCGAGCAATATACTGATTTAAACAAAATAAGCATTGGAATTGAATCCCTGACCTCACCTTTGATGGAACAAATTGGCAGATGATGTTATTGATAGATAGATAGATCGATAGATACTTTATTGATCCCCAAGGGGAAATTCAAGGTCTCAGTAGCATACAGACATCACACACAACATTCACTAATAGCAGAAAAAGTAATAAAAGTATATAATATTAAAGAAATAAATATAATAATAAAGAAATAAAAAAAAGTTGTTGAAGGTCGCCAAGGAAGAAACTTGTGAAGGTCGCCTGTGTCACCTTAGTTAACCTCCTCTCACGTTCCTCCAATCAGACCGTCCACAGAGGCCTGTCTGTCAAGCCAGAGACCCCGCCCACAACCACTACTACCACCACCACCACCACCTCCACCACCCCAGGCACCATGCCCCTCACGGTGCAGCCAATCCCCAAAGCCCGAGGGCAGGAAGGGGAGGAGTGGAGTGGAGAGCCCGGGGAGGAAGAGGGGGACCGAGAGGGGGAGGGCGGGGAGAAGGAGGAGGAAGAGGAGGATGAGGAGGAGAACGAGGAGGAAGAGGAGCCCGAGAGCTCGCCGGAGAGTTCCTCCATGGAGTGGAAGTGCCGCGAGTGCCGCACTCGCTACTCTGAGAAAGAGGACTACATCTCCCACATGAGGAAGGAGCACGGCAAGGTACACACACACACACACACACACACGCTACTCTGAGAAAGAGGACTACATCTCCCACATGAGGAAGGAGCACGGCAAGGTACACACACACACGCTACTCTGAGAAAGAGGACTATATCTCTCACATGAGGAAGGAGCACGGCAAGGTACACACACACACGCTACTCTGAGAAAGAGGACTACATGTAATGGTACATAAACATTACGGTTTGGGGTACCCCGGTTTTGAAGTCACGGTTTGGTTCATTTTCGGTACAGTAATGAAGTTACTACAGGAAAAGTATTTTGAAAAGGTGTCAAATATTTTTTGACGCTAATTGACCCAATTACATATGGTCTGCCACTTAAGATGTTTGCGTGGGAACTCAAATTGGAAACAAGGTCCGCAAGCAAAAAAGCCTGCTCTTGATCACTGTTAAAGACTGCATGCGGTACACATCTGTATTGAACCTAACGTCCTGTATCTAAACTAATGGTGCGCCGATATTGAAATTCTGGGCCGATACCAATATTTTTATTGACATTGTTTTTGATACACCTTTGCTGGCAAAAAAGTATTCAACATACTTGAAATGGCATTTGAAATGGGACCAGCACTCCTCAATAGCACTGTACACATCTTTTCATCTAGAGGTCACGGGTCTCGGTCAGCAAGCCAGTCCGAGTGTGTTCACACTCGTTTGGGAGAGTGTGAGATTTTGCTTGGGACCCCTGGACTCTAACGTGCCCTATTCTCTTCCCCTGCCCGCTGCAGCCCATGAAGAAGTTCCCGTGCCGTATGTGCGAGCGCTCCTTCAGCTCGGCCAACAGCCTGCGGCGCCACGTGCGGGTCATCCACGAGGGCATCCGCAGAGTCTTCCACTGCCAGTGAGTAACCAGATGCTAAATGTTTACAAGTATATGTTTTTGGGCTTTTTGCCTTTATTTCGACTGGACAGGGAAGAGCGACAGGAAGCGAGTGGGAGAGAGAAACGGGACAGGAACGCGTGTGTGTGTGTGTGTGTGTGTGTGTGTGTGTGTGCAAATGTGCAAATGTGTTGCGCTACACTACACTGCTTTAAATCCCAGTGACAATCCCAGCACTGTCCAGCCTGTGTGCCATCATCCCCATCCATCCAAGGAGCTCCCATTTAATTTTTATTTTTTTATTTTTTTAAATATATATTTGCAGTGATGTTTCGAGCCCCACAGCTCTTCCTCAGATGTGAGATGACATCATGTCTTATTTCCTGTATCATAATCATGCCTACATCAGTGTTTGGGGATTGGCATGGATGGGGTGTTGAGGAGGAGTATGGACAGACAGAAAAAGCAGGAGTGATTATAAACTCCTGTGCTGAAAGCAAAATAGGAGTCTGGTGTGTGTGTTATTAGCATAGCGTGTCCTCACAACGAGTGTGATCTCTTGCTGTGTGTGTGTGTGTGTGTGTGTAGGTACTGCTCTGAGGGGAAGCGCACGTTCAGCAGTCGTTTGATTCTGGAGAAACACATCCGGGTCAGACACGGCATCCGCTCCAGACAACCAGTGGACAGACAGGTCAGTCCCACCGTCCGCTTCCAACTTCTCTCTCTCTCTCTCTCTCTCTCTCTCTCTCTCTCTCCACCTCTCCCTTTCTATCCCTCTACCTCTTTATCTCTCTCTACCTCTCCAACTCTCCCTTTCTATCCCTCTACCTCTTTATCTCTCTCCACCTCTACCTTTCTATCCCTCTACCTCTTTATCTCTCTCCACCTCTCCCTTTCTATCCCTCTACCTCTTTATCTCTATCACCTCTCCCTTTCTATCCCTCTATCTCTCTCTCTCTCCACCTCTCCCTTTCTTTCCCTCTACCTTTTTCTCTCTCTCTACCTCTCCCCACCTCCTTCTCCTTCTTTCTCCCTCCCTCTTTCTCCTTCTCCCCCCCTCCTTCTCTCGGTTCTACCTCTTTCTCCCTCCCTCTTTTCTTTATTTCTCTCTCTACCTCTCCCTCTCCCCCTCTCTTTCTTTATCCCTCTACAGATCTTTCTCCTTCTCTCTCTCCAACATGCTACATTTATATAGGGCTTTCCTCCACACTCAAAGCTCTTCACAGGGAAGGGGGAACCTCACTAACCACCATCAGTGTGTAGCACAGCAGCCATGATGTGCCAGAGCGCTCACCACACACCAGCCTGAGGGAGTGAATGAGCCAATTACACATAAGGGGGGGATAAGGGCCAGATTGAATGAGCCAGTATCTTGTAGGTAGAAGATATAAATTAGACATGCATTAAACATACATATGTACATTAAATAGTATGCTGCAAGTAGAGGTGATGGTGTACAGTAGTAGTGTAGAAGGAGCTGGGCTAGCATGCAGTAGAAGTGTAGAAGGAGCTGGGCTAGTGTGCAGTAGTAGTGTAGAAGGAGCTGGGCTAGCGTGCAGTAGTAGTGGTTAAGGAGCTGGGCTAGGAGCTGGGCTAGCGTGCAGTAGTAGTGGTTAAGGAGCTGGGCTAGCGTGCAGTAGTAGTACAGAAGGAGCTGGGCAGAGGTGGAAAAAGTACGAAAATATTGTACTCAAGTAAAAGTACCAATACCTTGATGAAACATTACTCAAGTACAAGTTAAAATACCGATCTGAAAATGTACTTAAGTAAAAGTAAAAAGTAGTTCATTTAAATGTACTTTAAGTAACATTACTTAGTTACTTTTTTTTTTTTTTTTGGGGGGTACCAGAACAACCAGTTTTACCAGAGACTTTCTAATGAGGAGATACAGCACTCAAAAAAAAATCCTCCATAGTAATGCATGGGGTTAGTCAGTTGTCTACAAATATCACAACCAGGGTAGGATTTCCATGGCGTTACCGATGGCCAATACGACGGCCATGGCCGCCGTAGCCCTTGGCGTTGGCCGTGAGGCCCCTTTGAAAATCAGAGGTTTACAGGCCACGGTGGCCTTGGTGGCCCCTTCTTTCAATATTCTGCTTTGCGTCCTACAAATAGCAATTTTATTTAGCCTGTGGCCTGTCAAAATAATCTTAGCATTCACAGCGCCAAATTTATTTAGTCTTTTACGCAGTGGAGAAAGTGACAGCTAAGAAAGAAATTGCATCCAAATTCACCCATTCTCAGTTGAACTACTCATGAAGTAGCCTATTCATCACACAGACATCACAAGTATCACATGAAAGAGCTTTTTCTCAGCTTTTAAACGATGTTAGCCGATAATTGCGGTGTTGAGCGGTTCATGAGAAAAGTAAATAATATAATTAAATTTAATCATACATTCTACTACTCCCTACCCATTCATCTCGATTGGAATACTTTACGAACTCTTCTTTTAACACATGACAAACCATATATCAGAATAAACAGGAGACCTTACCGAACACAAAGGTGTAAAGCAGTCCCCTGTACAGTTAGCCGTTCAGAGTAATCCAGTTTTGAATTTGCAGTAAAGTTCGACATACATGGATGTCTCCAAATTTGGGCTTTAAGTTTTACAATGTGTTTAAATTGTTCCACATGATTTCATAACGGGCCAAATACAAAATAAATGTTAAATATCGCCTAGATATTGGTAAATCAGAGTACAGCTGACTAAGAATTTGTGAAAGTAGCCTTAATGATCACAAAATGCTAAGCATGCATCTAGGCTATTTGAGTTTCTTAAAGCTGAGCTGTGATTAAATTGTTCAATACATGATTTCATAACAGGCCAAATATAAAATAAATGTTATATATAGCCTAGATATTCAGATGATTTACAGCTCTATGTAACATGTCATGTTTTCATTTCATGTTTTTGTAATGTTTCATACAGTGATGCAGGTCTACTGCAGTGAATAGGCTAAACTTTGATCATTTTTATAGCCTACTACTGTATAGTTAACTTTGGCCTTGGTGCCCTGACATGTGGCCTTTGTGCCCCCCACCAAATATGCCCAACTGAAGGCCAAGTGGCCTTGCCCCCAGAATGGTGAAATTCCAAGCCTGATCACAACCCTTCCGCGGCAAAACGTTGACATGTGAATACATTGAGCCAATCATGTGGTGTGTTGTAAAATACATTGAGCCAATCATGTGGTGTGCTGTGAAGACATCATGCCAATCATCTGTTGTGATCTCGCTGCTGGAGCAAGATTGGTGTCGTGAAGCCTTACGCACACTCATTTCTGCCGAAATAGATGCACGATAAGTGCCCAAAAAGTGTTGCAATATGGCCGCCGAGTGGAGGTTCTTGCCTGAAAAGGACTTTGGTCCTAGCTCGAGTTGCTGCAGCCAGCAGCTAAGGCAGCCATGTTCATGCTCCCAGTGTGTAGCGCTGTAGCTGCAGCAACTCGAGCTAGGTAAAACCGATTGTTTCAGTTTTGTTCATACCGACAGTACTCGGTGACGTTGAGAAATGGAGATCTATGTGAAAAATCACCGGAGTTCTCCTTTGAGCAGTAGTTGATTTTCAAAGTTAGTTGCACTCATCCTTGCGTCGCTTTGCAGTGAACAGTAATCCAACTGAGCAGGCAGGCCAATGTTGAGTTGTTTTTTTATATTTGGAAACAAGCAGAAGGTTCAGCAGATTAAAGGGCGTCAAACTGGGGGGGGGGAAGTATAGGGCTCCAATGGAGGAGAGGGCCCATGAAAAGTGGAACAGGGGGTACAACATTTTCACCAGGCATTAGTAATAACTCAGGTAATCCACACATAAAAAATCCAAACAACTCCATAAATAGTCATGTGTAATGAAGTGGAATAACACAGGGAAAAAGTATTGAACAAGCTAAGAAAAAGCACTAAGGCAAGGAAAGGGAAGGAACGAGCTGGAATCTGTAAGTAGTTAGAGAGTAGTTATCCTTTCTATCTGTGCAAATTAATATAAGCTTAGTTAGTATATTGATGGGCTATAAAAAGGTTTTTCATTACCAAGGTGTCACACAAGAAACATTTCATGATGGATAAAAGCAAAAAGCTCTCCCAAGACCTTTGCAACCTTATTGTTGCAAAACATATCAATGAAACTGGTTACAGATGCATTTCAAAACTTCAGAATCTTCAGTAAGCAGCATGGGAGCCATTATCTGCAAGTGGAAGAAACATCACTGCCATGCAGGATCTCCTCGCAATATTTCTGACCAGGGAGTCAGAAGGATAGTCAATTCCAAAAGCCAAGGACCACTCGGAGTAAGCTCCAGAAAGACTTGAAGGCAGCCAATTAAATTAAATTAAATTAAATTAAATTAAATTAAACAGTTCTGGAAGTAACTAAAGATCAGGATTCACAAGAGGGACCCCAGGAATCTGTTTAGAACAATGGGCCAAAATCACACCTGATACTGTGACTAATATGTTTTGTCATACAGGAAATGTCTTGAAGCTGTCTTTACAAACAAAGGCTTTTCCACAAAGTATTGAAGAAATAGTAGGCACGTTCAATACTTTTTTCCTGTGTCATTCCACTTTAATACACATAACTCTTATGTTTGGATTTTTTATACGTGTGTTAATATAATGTGTGGTGTAAATTTCGAATAGACTCACTGGAAATTTAAGCTAATTACTGAAAAAAAAAATATATATATATGTCCACCATATATTTATTTTACCTGAATATTTTAACTTCCAAATTAAATGTCAAAATGAATGTCAGACGAAATTTAAAGTTTGACTGACTGGATTTTGTATACAAAACATAGTGAAAACTGTCTAAGGTCACTCTCCCTTGCTAAAGAGCTAAATGGTTTAGTCCGCCTGCACGATTCATAAGGTAGTCTATCTTTTGTTTATTTAGTTGAGCATCGCTAGTAGTGGACCGCTAATTGTTGTGCTGCTGGTGCAATGTTTTTCCAAGAAAGCCAAGTCAGGTTACTAAAAAGAGACATAAAAATTAGGGGAAACAACTGCTAATAAACTTCTTTCCCAAAGCGTGAGCACAAGCGTCAAAACACGAAATCCCATGGTGTTTGCTTGAATATCTTAGCTATCATTAGTGCTAAAACGAACTGAGACAACCCATTGAAATAGCGGAAAATACACTTTCATAGGTTAGGCTACACATGTAATCTGATGCATCTCGTGATCCAGCTCCATCTCCATCCCTTTCAGAAAGACAGCATGGCGCCAGCTTGATTCATGTCCTGTTGTAGGCTACATGCTGATCATTATCACTAGGCTAGTGGGTTAGGGCGATTTCTTTTCTCTCCCTTTCTGTTTTCGTTTTTTTTTTACTCAAGTAACGGATGGGATTTTTTATGTAGCGAAATACAATGCTTCACTCAAAATGTAATCAAGTAAAATTTAAAATACCGATTTTATAAACTACTTAAAAAATACAAAATACACAGAAAAACTACTCAATACAGTAACGTGAGTAAATGTATTTCGTTACTTTCCACCTCTGGAGCTGGGCTAGCCTGCAGTAGTGTAGAAGGAGCTGGGCTAGTGTGCAGCAGTAGTGTAGAAGGAGCTGGGCAAGCGTGCAGCAGTAGTGTAGTAGGAGCTGGGCTAGCGTGCAGTAGTAGTACAGAAGGAGCTGGGCTAGCGTGCAACAGTAGTGTAGTAGGAGCTGGGCTAGCGTGCAGTAGTAGTACAGAAGGAGCTGGGCTAGCGTGCAGCAGTAGTGTAGTAGGAGCTGGGCTAGCGTGCAGTAGTAGTGGTTAAGGAGCTGGGCTAGCGTGCAGCAGTAGTGTAGAAGGAGCTGGGCTAGCGTGCAGCAGTAGTGGTTAAGGAGCTGGGCTAGCGTGCAGCAGTAGTGTAGAAGGAGCTGGGCTAGCGTGCAGTAGTAGTACAGAAGGAGCTGGGCTAGCGTGCAGTAGTGTAGAAGGAGCTGGGCTAGCGTGCAGTAGTAGTGTAGAAGGAGCTGGGCTAGCGTGCAGTAGTAGTACAGAAGGAGCTGGGCTAGCGTGCAGTAGTGTAGAAGGAGCTGGGCTAGCGTGCAGCAGTAGTGTAGAAGGAGCTGGGCTAGCGTGCAGTAGTAGTGGTTAAGGAGCTGGGCTAGTAGTGTAGAAGGAGCTGGGCTAGCGTGCAGTAGCCTGAGAGTTGTGGGTTCCATTCCTGGCTTCCGTTGTGCCCTTGAGATGGACACTTAACCCCAAGTTGCTCCAGGGACAATGTAATCACTTGTAATATAGCTGACATAATGTAAGTCAGTCACTTTGGACAACAGTGGCTGCTACATGTAAAGTAGAGGATATAATTTGATTTGAGTAGTAGATCATTTTTATGGTATTTTCTGATGACTTTTTTTTTTGTTCTCTCTTTCTATCTCTCTCTGCCTCTCCATCTCTCTCTTCATCTCTTCATCTCATCTCTCTCCCTCTCTATCCATCTCTTTCCATCTCTCTCTTTCTCCATCTCTCTTCATCTCATCTCTCTTCATCTCTCTCCCTCTCTCTCCCTCCCTCTCTCTTCATCTCTCTCCCTTCATCTCATCTCTCTCCTCTCTCTTTCTCTCCCTCTTTCTTCATCTCTCTCTTCATCTCATCTCTCTTTATCGCTCTCCATCTCCCTCTCTTCATCTCTCTCTCTCCATCTCTCTCTTAACCTCTCTCTCTTCACCTCTCTCCATCTCTCTCTCTCTCCCTCTCTCTCCCACAGGGTCCTCCCAACACCAGGAAGCGCTCTGCTCCGGCGGAGGGTGTGGGCAGCTCGTCCGAGCAGGAGGGGGACGGCGCGTTTGAGGAGGCGTCAGAGGGCCCCGCCAGCGGCGGCGGGGGGGCGGTGAAGCGCTGGCGTCCCGCAGCAACCGGCGGCGCCGGCGAGGCCTCGGCGCCGCACGACCGGGACGAAGGAGTCCGCCAGGAAGCCGAGGAGTCCGGCAGCGGCGAGGGGGGGGAGGAGACCACCGGCGCCGCCACTCCAGCCGGCTCCGCCCCCGTTGCCGCCGGCTACAAGTGCACGCCGTGCGGCTTCGTCACGGAGGACTGGGCGGAGTTCCAGCAACACATCCCGCAGCACCAGGCGGAGGGTGGCGTGGGCAGTGCGGGCTCTCTGCAGTGCACCCAGTGCGGCGCCTGCTTCGCCTCGGCCGGCTCGCTGGCCCGCCACCGCTTCATCACACACCGGCTGCGCAACGAGACCCGCGGCCACGGCAAAAACGCCGCCTCCTCCTCCTCCTCCTCCTCCTCGGCTGCCGCCGGCGCCGCCTCCTCCTCCTCGCCCGACAACGGCGCCGCCGGGGCCACGCCCCCCGACGACGGCTCCCCGACATCGCCGCTCCGGGGAGAGGACGGGAGCTACGGCTGCCGCGTGTGCGGGCGACGCTTCGACAAGCAGCCCGACCTGAACACGCACTTCCGCACGCACGGCATGGCCTTCATCACCGCACACAAGAACGACAAACCCACATAGAGGAGGAGGAGGAGGAGGAGGAGGAGGAGGAGGAGGAGGAGGAGGAGGAGGAGGAGGAGGAAGGACAGAAAGAATGAAGAACAAAGAAGCGCCAGTGAACGGAGTCAGAAGTGGACTGGAGAAAATGACCGACCAATCCCAGTACATCACCAACAGTGGACGTTAGAACAAGGCAGCGTGTGTGTGTGCTACCCTCTACAAACTACAAACCTGTGCCATCCGCCAATCCACCACAGGCCACTGCTCCTCATTCGTGGAGAGGAGTGGTCATAGGACACCTATGCGATTGGACACACAGTGAAGACACTTGATCTAATCCCAGTGCTGATTGGCTACTTGTTTGGGTCGTCTTGATGAGCAGAGAGAGAGTCGTGTGAGGTCAAAAAGAAAAGGAGACGAGATGACCACGAGATGAATGAAGCTCAGGCTTGCAGACCAACTGGACACTAACCCAACAACCTCCTCCTTCGTCCTGATTGGCTAAGGAGAGACTGGGAGACCAGGATGGATCAGGAAACTGCAGCAGAAAGCCACAGGTCCCATCCAGAGGCTTCATGTCGAGTGGACGTTGACCAGTGCTTTCTACTCCTATTGGTTGTAACGATGCCAGCTCAGTGTTCCCTTTTGTTCCGTTCTCAGCTGCATACACACGCAGAGGCCCCTGGTGAGCTCTGTCTCCTGCAGGAGATACAAGACGAGTCATTCTGTGTCAAATCAGACAGAATCCAGGGAAATGGTGGCTGCCTGTCTCAGATTTTGCTTTTGTCCTTTATGCTCATTGATTATATGTAAGGCCCTAGATTTGGAACAAAGTGGGCCATGCAAGCAAAATCCACAATAGAAACTTTTAATGGTTCAGTTATATTAGGATGAATAATACTTAATGCCCAAACATTGCTTCCAAGATTACCGGTATGTGTTTTTCAAGTTGTCAAACTGAAGAAATATCTCAAGGAAAAACATGAAAACATAGGATTGAAATATCTAAATATTTTCCAGGCCTTGGTTTTGAAACCCGTTCATGATATATAGACACGATTTGAACAAAATCTGAGATGGTGCAGCAAACAACCTTATCGGATTTGAGACAAGAAAACACAGGGCTTATCTACAGAATCTCATTTTAACTCCATGTAGTACAGAGGTACGGTTCTGCGACCGGTTCTAAATCAGTTCTAGGGTTTGGGGAACGTCTCTGTGGTCACATTCAGATTTGCCTAAAGGCTGTTGTCTGGTCAGTGTTATTTGGGGGGGTGAGGTTTGATTATCGACTGCAAAAAAAAAAAAAGAGGTGCTATCGAAGGTGTTTCTAAATGAACAGAAGTAATATTAAAATTGTATTGACATTGTACTGATCTATTTATTTATATGTCACACGTATTGTGTCTTTTTTGAACTGTCTGATTAAGGAATGGTAGAAAAGTGATCTTTATATTACCTAGGAGGAGAGTCTACTGAACTATGTGGCAGATTTGCGTTTCCAGCTCTTTGCATGACAGATGTGTGATGTTTGAGGTGTTACAGAAATTAAAAAAAAAAAAACTTATTGTGAAAAACAAACAAAAAAAATAACATGGTTACGCACTTCTTGCAAGAGCACATTTGTATGTGTGTGTGTTTGTGTGTGTGTGCGTGTCTACGTGTGTGTGTGTATATACTGTACAACGCAGTAATTTTGAAAAACACTTAGGTGGGGTTAGTAGACAATGTGAAGTGTGAATTCTACTTACTGTAATAGTATAAACTTGTTTTGTCTTTTTTTATTCAGCTGATTCTAAGCTGACTGAATCATGAATGGATATTTGGATATAAGTTACATATTTTTTACAAAAGAATCACAAAACGGAAACAACAACAAAAAAAAGCTGACAAGTGAGAAGGCTTTTGATGGGAGTGTTTTCCGAGGCGCGTGTACACATTTGTTGTTTGTTGGTTTGTTTAGTTTGTTTATTTCCCCCCCTCTTTGATATGAGTCTTTTCTACCTGCACAGGGACACTAGTAAGCGAGCATCACCCTTCTGTAAGAACTGCAGCTCAATGACATTTGTGACTCTGTGAAAGCCTGTGTATATCCTTTTTTTAAGAAACAAAAATGTGTGTCTTATGTACATCCCTTACATATAAATACATCTTATCATTTTATTTTTCTGTGATTGCTGCTTGCAACACTGCCATACCCTTTTATGTCAACACCTACTCTCCTGTTTGAAATAATAATAAATATGACAACCGTACGGCATGGATGTGACAGTCTACTTTGTGTTTTATTGTAAGTGTAAAGAGTTTATGAGTTTCTCTTTGCATGAGACTATTCTTGACGAGATGCATACATGGCCAAAGACTGATCATGGTTAAATTCTCCCATCTTGTGGTGAGATGGTATATTGCAACAGACACCAATCAGAATCAACTCAAGAAATTACACAATGTTAGCTTTAAATACCAAGTATTTTCCAAACTCATCCGTGGGTGTGGGCACTGTAGTTATTATCTAAACAATGTTTTATGGTGATCAACAAAACTACACCATCTAAATAAGATATTAACCAACGAGTCATTGTTTTCACAAGCAAATCAAAATCCACCCTTACTGGTAGTCAAGCCAAAACCATGAATATTTTAGTAATGGGATACAGTAGATCTTATGCAGCTTCATGCATTGAATCTGTTGAAACTTCCAGGGCAAACTGATTATTAGGATATTTGAGTCCAATTTAAGTCCCATGAAATGTATGTATCAAATATCAGTGCAGTACAGTATCCTCAGACATCTGACAGACCCAGTCTGTGTAAGTTCTACCTCTAATCGTTTTAAAACTGCGATTACCATAATCTTGAATAGAAAAGTGTTAGAAGTCCCTGTGTAGTCAGAATCCTACAGCAAGATTGGATCAGGAGGACTGTGGTAAGACTTAATCAGCATTATCACTCTGAAGCTTCATCAGATCGGTCATGGCACCCTGAGCACTAAGCATCCCACCACATTTGGGAGAAGAGTCCTTAAAGGTGCAGTCAGCGATCACACGCGATTTCAAGCCTATAACATTTTTTGTCCTGTTCAGAAATCATCTCCCCATGATCCGCTAGCTGCCCATTCCGTGAGTACACTGTAAACTAAACAGTCTCTGTGGGCAGCCTAGGCTCCAAAAACTGGGAACAAACAAAGTAGGGGCAGTCTGTCCCCCAAACAAAAACAAAACCCTGTGTGGAGTTTTCTCTGGGAATACTGAAAAGAGGGGTGGACTACCTCTGTGGTGTGTTTGTTTGGTCCTTGGTTCAAATATAATGTACGTTGTTTTGGACAAAAGCATCTGCTAATAAATATAAACATAAACATAAACATAAACAAACGTGACTTCCTGCGCAATCGCTGACTGCACCTTTAATCTCCGCCTCACTCTCCATACACAGCCTCAGGTAGGTTTCTCCGGCCACTCCTAGGAGGTCAGAGGGATTGCCGGTTTAGGAATGTCCCGGTCCAGTTGTTTGCCCCCGAGCTCCAGCGCAGGGTGGTTGGTGAGGACGAGTCCGTCCGTGAGGGCGTCTGCATCAGGGAAGTGTGCCCCAACCAGCAGCTCATACAGCAGCGATCCCACCACAGCACCCAGCGAAGTGGCCACCACCGGAACCCACCACCACGACCGCCCCGCACTGCAGAGAGATGAGTGAGTGAGTGTGTGTGTGTGTGTGTGTGTGTGAGTGTGAGAGAGAGAGAGAGAGAGAATGTGTTTTGAGTAGGTGAGAGGTGTATGTGTATGAGAGAGAGAGAAAATGTGTGTGAGTAGGTGTGTGTGTGTGAGAGAGTGAGTGAGTGAGAGAGAGAGATGATTTTTTAAATGATTGAATATGCTAACATGATTCAGGATCTATGAAGATTTTACACAGTACTGCTGATAATTGGATGATTAGCCTCATTTGCTGTTGGGCAGCTGTTGGGCAACTCACCTGAACACCTCCTCCCCCCACCCGGCTATGTAGGTGTAGACCCTGGGCCCCAGGTCTCGTGCGGGATTGATGGCGTAACCGCTGTTCGATCCCATGGACACGCCGATCACCATGACAATGGCCCCCACCAGGACCGGCTCCAGGCCCCGAGGGGCCGGTGTGTTCCGTTGGTCTCCGATCGCCAGGACACACAGTAGCAGAGCTGCCGTGCCAACCACCTATGAAAGACACAACGCTGTGGGCAAAGGTGCTCTAATATAGCGGAAGGTGTTCATCATGAGAACTGTTTAGAACAGTGGATCTTAAGCTGCATTCCAAACAACTCAGACTTGTCAACTTACCATAATGTCCTGACTATTAACCAAAGATTATACATTGATTTTGCAAATGGGAGAATAAAACCTGCTGGTGGGCCATATCTGGCCCCCTGGTTGTATCTTTGCACCCTTGCGCTACACGTGTTTCCGTTGTCATAACTGTGCTGTCCATTGTGACTGGGCAATTGTATTAAGATAAAAGCCAGCAGAGGGTGGTGGGGGGCTGACCTGGTCCAAGACTCCAGAGGCCAGAGAGAGGTAGTCCGCTGGGTAGGTGGCAAAGATGCCAGCTGTGCCGTTGGGTCCTGTCACTTTGAGTCCACCAAAGGTTGAAATGGCATCTGTGAGTATGCAAATTTCACACACAATCACATCAACAACACTGTGTGTATACAAAACATGGACTTAAAAAAGCAAAAAAAGTACACAAAAAAGGCAATATGTTGATGTGCAATGTTGCTGATGTTCATCACACAAAGTTAAGTTAATCACACAATATATTCATCACACAAAGTTAAGTTAACCACACAATATATTCTTTAAAATGTAGTATGCAAACACTGGAGGTGTTGCAGGATAAAAATGATATACGTTAAACCGTAGACTTAAGACTACACCTGAGAAGTTACAGAGGCAGTAAAAAAACAGTAAAAAGGGCCGTTAGACATGCTGCTTGCTCTGTTACAGTTCATAAATCTTACCCCGCAGCACTTTAACAGGGATTTTACAATACATTTAAAACTGTACATAACCTCAAACTCTTGCAAACTGCGGCGAACAGCATCAGAGAAAACCACTAGGTTAGGTTATATCATAACTAAGCTGGTCTGTTTGTCACTGATGTGCCTCCCTACCATGGTACTGGAGGTGGACAGTGGCTGCAGCCAGGAAGGCCCCTAAGAACTGCGAGACGATGTAGAAAGGCAGACGCATCCAAGGGTGTCGGCCCAGCAGACAGAGGCTGAGAGACACTGCTGGGTTCAGGTGAGCACCTGGAAGACAAGGGCTGTGTTTTATTTGTCGAATTAAAACTGAAAATGCTGATCTCCAGGTGTTTGCGAAGAAACAGATATATGAGACAGAGTCTTTGTTATGTTATTTGTTTCTAAAGAAAAGTGAGTTGTTTAAATTCAGTTGTTCAATTAAGTTGTTTTTATGTCAGATTGATATCGTCCCCTTAGAATTATAAGGTTCTATAATTTTTGTGAAAATTGAGTTATTGACCTATTCCTATTCTATGACAACTTCATGAGGTGAGGTGAGGTGTAGTTGTATGCATTATATCTACAGAGGCTTGTTCAACTGATCAATATAACTCTTTGGAATTCTAAAACTTTGAAGCTCAATATCTCAGACAGACAGACAGACACTTTATTGATCCCCAGAGGAAATGTAAGATTTTTTAAGAAGAACCATATAATTCTAAAAGGACGATAAATAAGGGTATTTTATTGTATCACATTAAAAAATACATTTTAAAAAAAGGTTGTGTGTTGGTGCAAATGAATGATGCACAAAATACAACACAGCCACTCACCTGAAACCCCTTTAGAGATGTACACGCCAAAAGTGGTCCCAAGGGCAAAGCCCAGGTTGATTGACAGGTACTGTCCTTTGGTGTCCCTTGAGGTCGTGACCTGGGCAACTGAGCCACAGCCAAACAGCTGTGAAAAACACAGCAAGAGGAAAACAGAGACTTTAAAGGTGAAATATCACAATGATCTACACTTGACATTATACAAGTACAGCCAGGAAAATAATACACAATATTTATGGATTCTATGTATTCAGATGTGTTCCAGATGTGCATTTGTGTTTGTCATAGTAATGTCATGCAATCTAATCAAAACTGATGGCAAGATGAATGCAGCATGTTATCAGAAAATATTGGAGGACAATCAGTCCAAAAACTGCATTGAACGCACTTGGACTTTCCAACATGACAATGACTTGAAGCACAAGCCCAAGTCGACCCTACAAGGGCTACAGCAGGAAAAAAGTGAGGGTTCTGCCGGGTATGTTACTTATAAGCTCAACTGGACATGGAACCATGGTACAGGATAATACGTGCTACATGGTCAAAACAATCACTCACAAAATAGAACAGCAAAGTCTGCTCTTGCCTGTTGTACACTGGCTAAGAGCTAAATAACCCACTGTGATAAAATTTCCATCATCACATTAGAGACGGGCCTGAAAACGGCACCTGTAATTAATCTGGAATTGACCCATGGTTCCTGGGAACTGTTATCTCCCTCTTCAAGTTAATTTTGTTTCAAAGTCCTCAGATAGTGGCAGCTCATATTTCCTGAAGGACATGCCAAGGATACCTGCACGGTTTTGAATCTTATTGCAAAAGCAATCGGAAGGGTGGTGTTTATAGACAGTGGAAACCTGATAAAAGTTGTCTGAAGACCAAAATTGATGTATTAAACTATGAAGATGTGAAGCATAGGCTATAGTCAGGATATCAAGTTGGATAATCATCAGCATGTTGAAGATTTATCCATGACACAAAATCAAACGTCAATTGCACTGCGATTCATTGCAATTGCGTATGAAATGCTATGTTGTGTAAGTATTCACCATATTTACATTCTTCACTATATAGAAAGTATGGGGACGCCTGCCACCACAGGACAACCCATTCTAAATCCATAGGCACCCAGTCTAAATCCATAGGCACCCATTCTAAATCCATTGGCACCCATTCTAAATCTATAGGTCCCGTCTCCCCTTTGCAGCTGTAACAGCTTCCATTGTTTTGGGAAGGATTTCCACAAGATTTTTGCCTATACATTCAGAAGAGAACACACATTTTGGACAAGAAAGCCTGGCTCACAATCTTGAGCTTGGGTTAGTGAAGGGATTGTATGTAAACATTATACCGGTATGCTTCCAATTTTTTGGGAACAGTTCGGGGAATAGAAGCCCTTTCCAGTTTCAGCATGACTGTCCCTGGGCATTCCTGCACAAAGCAAGGTCCATTAAGACATTGTTGGTTGAGATAAGTGTGATAGAACCGACTGACCCATAGAGAACAGGTTTCTCTAGTCTAAGCAATCAAACACCTTTGGGATGAACAAGCAGAGAAATTGCAAGCCAGGTCTTCTTGTCCAACATCAGTGCCATCACAAATACACTTCTGAATGGATGAATGGGAAAAAACTTCGACAGACACTAAAATTATGTGGAAATTCTTCTCAAGAGTGCAGCGGCAAAGGGGAGGCGCAACTCCATATCAAGGCCTGTGGATTTAGAATGGGATGTCATTGAAGTTCCTGTGGGTGTAATGGCAGGCGTCCCAATACTTTTGTCTAGTTTACGATAGATAGAAGATATGACAAGTAAAAATGTCAGCTTTATTACTTCTCCCTTATCAGTAGAGATGGTGGACGAGATTTCCATGCACACATCCACCTAATGCACTCGATCATGCAAATATGCACTCAAACATGTACCCTGCTGAAAAAAGAGCTAGAAACCAGCTTATGCTGGTAGCTGATTTAAGCTGGTTTTAGCTCGTCTTTTGCTGGTTTTCTTCCAGCTCTTACTTTTTTTTGCTGGTGTACCTGGTTGGGCCACCAGGTGGACATGCTGGCGTGACCATCTGAAGAAGCTGGTCATGGTGGTGTGACCAGCCTGTCATATGGGATAGCTGGTATAAGATGCATGCTGGTGACCAGCCTGCCAAGCTTGACATTGTGTACATTGACAGTGGTACGACAAGCAAAACCAGCTGAATTGCCAACATAAGCTGGGTAGCTGGTCTAGCTGGTCAACCCATAGACTGTATATGGGTCAACCATCATAGGATGGTCAAACAAGCTGGTTAACACGCGGGTCAACCAGCAAACCACCCTAAGCTGGTCAGGCTGTATTTTTCAGCAGAATACACATGGACACAAACCTCAAATTATTTGACACCTCATCAATCTCATATTGAACAAATTTCAGACCTGTCTGACAAATAAAGTATTATCTCTTTCTTATTGCATGTTGCAAAACTTTGGCTACACTAAAACCTTCTGTCCTACTAGCTTGTGTCAGTAGCTATGGGGTGAACCAAACATTATGCACACGCATCGCACACGCTTACAAACGTGAGACTCAACCTCATTCACTACAATCTCATAATGTTGCAACTGCAAATCTTAAGCTCAACTAAAACCTTCATTTGCCATCTGTCCTTTGACTAGCTGTTGTCTGCAGCTATGAGATAAAAGAAACATATGCGTGCACACACACACACACTTACAATCATGATGTAGACCCCCAGGCCTTCTGCCAGGCACTCTCTAGCCAGTGAGCTTCTAATGCGACACCTCCTCAAAAGCCGGTCCATCCTGGCAGCTGCCTATGTTCTGGGATCGGTCTAATATGGGGAGCGCCTAGGAACTGACCAGTGGGTTCCCCAGGAGTGACAGTGACGTCCAGGATCCAGGGAAAGAGAGAGAGAGAAGCAACCCGTGCAGCAAAACAACTGTGTTATGAGACAGTACCGCAGGGCCTTGTGTACTTTTGTACTCCAAGACTTCAACATCACAGTTAATGAGTGATGGCCTGTGGTGCGTGTGTGTATGTGTATGTGTGTGTGCGTGTCAGTGTTTGTGTGATTATGTGTTGTTAGGGATGGTCTTTTTTTTATTGTATGATTTTATGTAGCGCATATTCTTGTGCAAAGGTCTCACGAAAACCGATGCAGTTATGCGATAGTGTGATAAGCTGTGATTGGAGTTCAGAGGAATTCTGTTATGCAACTGCATCTAACCAATCTTTTTTTAAAAGCCACGTAGATATCTGACGTATAAGTATAAGTATATATACTCTTTTGATCCCGTGAGGGAAATTTGGCCTCTGCATTTATCCCAATCCGTGAATTAGTGAAACACACTGCACACAGTGAACACACAGTGAGGTGAAGCACACACTAATCCCGGCGCAGTGAGCTGCCTGCAACAACAGCAGCGCTCGGGGAGCAGTGAGGGGTTAGGTGCCTTGCTCAAGGGCACTTTAGCCGTGACCTACTGGTCGGGGTTAGAACCGGCAACCCTCCGGTTACAAGTCCGAAGCGCTAACCAGTAGGCCACGGCTGCTCCAAAATACCAACGTAGGTAACTTTTTTTAAAACGTGTAGGGCTTCAACTAACGGTTATTTTCATAGTCGATTAATCTGACGATTATTTTCTCAATTAATTGATTGTTTGATTGATAAGATGCCAAAATGGTGAAAAAATGTCAACCATTGTTTTCCAAAGTTCAAGATTGTCTTTAAACGCCTTGTTTTGTCCACACACCAAAGATATTTATGTCACTTTCATAGAGGAGTAAGCAAAGCTGAAAGTATTCGAGTGTAAGAAGCTTCAATCAAAGAATTTTGATCTATTTCATGAATAATCAATTATCAAAATAGTTGGCGATTAATTTAATAGTCAATAACTTATTTATTTAAGGTTTATTTAGACATACAAAGTGCACATTAATGAACATAAAAATGTAAATGCGCCAGAATTAGTTTAATTTGTTTTCACAAACTGATTTAAAACAGGAAGAGCCAGTCTATTGATAAGCTTGTACAATAAGCAGGAGTTAGTGTATTTCACCAGATTTTCCCAGCTTAATATTTTGAAATTTGGCAGATTGAACTTGACTCGTTGACAAACCTTTTTTTTATTTAAAGGTTTAAATGATAGCTGATTATCAATAAGCACTCCAAGATACTTAAACTCTGAGACTACTTGCAATCTCTCCCCTGCCACAATCAGGTTCTGTAAAATGTTTTTTTTGACTTGCTAAAAAACATGCACACGACTTTGGACACATTCAATTGTAAACAATGCACAAATGTGCCATGCACAAAGATCACTGTATTATCTGCATACATTTGAGTGTTGACATCGGGGCAGACATTTGGCAGATCATTTACATATAGTGAAAATAAGAGTGGACCCAATATGGAGCCTTGTGGGACACCTGTGGGTATGCCAAGAGATTGTGATTGATGGTTTTTCACTTGAACAAACTGTGACCTATTTAATAAGTATGATTCAATCCAATTAATGGCACAGGAGGAAAAATGAAAAGTAGATCATTTGGAAAAGCATCCCATGATTAATGGGATCAAATGCCTTCTTTAAGTCTAAAAATAGCTCCTATTACCCCTCCTTGGTCTAATAAAAATGTAACTTTTTCTAAAAAAAAAAAAAAGCAATGAGCTGTCTCAGTTGAGTACTTAGCTTAGAAGTCAATTTGCATTTGGTGCAGAGGGGTGGAACATGTGTTTAAAAATGCAACAATTTGTTCAGCTATAAGCTTTTCAGCAACATTAGATACCACAGGAAGGATGCTGATTGGCCTATAGTTACAGGCAGAGAAGCTGTCTCCACCTTTAAAAAAATGGAGAGATAGCTGCCAGTTTCCAAACCTTTGGAAAGATTCCTTCTGTAAATCAGTGGTTCACAATGTTTGTGATGGGATGGACGTGGACCAAAGACGTAGAGAGCTCTTTAAGCATTACTGTGTTCATACCAATTACATCCTTCACTCTTGATTTGATTTGAGAGATCCTACCACTCTCATGACATCTGCCTCAGTAATAAGTTTTATATTGAATATATGTCCTGTTGGTATGGATTTCAAGATATTAAAACTGTCTGGAGTACCAAAAGACCTTCCAATCGTAGCTACTGAATGAACAAAATAGTTAAATGCATGGGCTACCTCAACTGGATTGTTTGTATTCTTGCCATCAACAATAAGTTCAAGAGTTTTTAATTCCTTGTCATTTTGTCTGATTAGTTTTTTTCAGTTGGCTCCAAATATTTTTTGCATTTCCTTTTGCTTTATTATATGGTTAAAAATATTGATTACTTATCAATTAATCATTGCAGCTATGCACAGAAAATAGATAACCCTATACATCTATCACAGCCCCAAGATGGTCTACCTAAATGACCCTGACATGCAGGAGTCCAAAAAACATTAATCTGTCTTCTGGCTGTAAACTCACACCAGAGTAAACACACAATCCACTGAGTATCATAGTGTTTCTTGGTGTTTTATGACCCCAACATTGTCTTCAAGGCAACACTGCCTGAAAGGCACTAGGGTTATGCATGGGTTAAGGTTGGGGTTAGGTTTAGGATTAGGTGCCTTTAAGTCAGCGGTGGCAGCACTGCCTACAAGACGACGTTGGGGGCATAAAACACCATCGAGTGTTTCATAGTACACTGTAGCAATTAGACATGTGAATGCTGAACACTTAAAGGAAGATCGGACATTAAGGCTGTGATGTCTCAGAACTTAAAAAAAAAAACCTCACAAAAAAACCTCACACATGCCGTCACATAAGGGGATTTTACTTACACAATCTGCCTGTTTCTGAGCAGAATCCGCTTTACAGTAGATTAAGATGAAAGCTTTACAGTCAATAATGAGTATGTGGGAAGCTTGCTCTTGTATCAGTCTTTTATTCTCCTCTCTCCAGTCTATTCAAAGACATGTCAGCAGGAGGCTCTTTACAAAAATAATCTTTTGTACAGACTCTGGTTAGGTCTCACACAAAATCAACTATGTATTAAACAACGCTCAGTTCAGAACAACAGATTACACTAATACCTACTAAATAAAATAACCTTATTCTTATAAACATTCTTTGGGGTTAATTATCTACATATATCCATATGGAAATCACACCATTTTGCGATCTACTGTTGTTTATTGTTTACTATTCCTGGCAACAAACAAACAGACAGCATCATATCACTCACTCACTCACTCACTGCACTCATTCACAGAATTGATCACAATCCCAATTAATGCGGAAATAAATAAAGGGAAGTGAAACCGTGAGCAGATGGACGAAAGCAGGAGATGATTCACCCTCTGAAGCCTCCGAAGAACTTGGAGAACAGGTCCATGTTGTCCCGCAGGTCAGTGGAGGACTCTGGACCACCTGTGAGGGAAACCAGAGAGGAAACTTAGTGCCCGCGACCTCCATCACCTTCAGTGACCAACTTAATTAGGACCTGTTTTGTGGGGGTTCACTGTTTCCGTGGGGATACTGACCGTTGGGGCCCCTTGACCCCTCAGGGCCTCCTGAACCACCAGAGCGAGTGACCGTGGTCTCCTCGTTGCCCTGCCCGTCCCTCACCGTACGAGTCTCCTCCACTGACTGTGGGCAGGTACAGTACAGACAAGAAACACACATGAAGGCCACCCTAACATCTAATGCACAACTGCTCCGGTGATGTGCTATTACTGCAGAGAGGAATTAGACCATAAACAAGCAAACCTGTATCACAAATATACAACTTAAACTATTTCTTCGCTTTGGACAAAGGTGTCTGCTAAATCCATAACCATAACCATATCTTTATTTAGGCTATATGACTTTACTTTAACTGGTTAGTGTTAAAGCAAGCTTTTGATGTCATTGTAAGTCGTTTTGGATTAAAACGTCTGCTAAGATACATAAATATAAACATAAAGCTATACAGTACAAAAAAAAATTAAGCTATGTACTGTGAAGATAACATGATGCCACTCTGGACTGAACCTTTGCTGAGGTTTTAAAAAAAGAAAACAATTTGAGTCATTTACAGACAATGTAACAGAACTACAAACACGGTACTAAAGTTGCTGCATAGGGAGGTTCATGCGTGTTATTATTAGTGAGCCAAACAATGGGCGTCGCTATGACACATCAGTATTCCAAAATACAACTTTCCATCTCCGGCCAAAGCTGTGTTATTGATTTGAAGTTTCATAATGGTAGTCTGACAGTGCCTTATACAACCTAAGCCGTTTAAAAGTAAACTTATACTTTTTCTGTCAGTCATATATTATATAAAATATCCCCATTGAGTGCAAAATTGTCAACATTTCCATAGAAATAAAGGATGAAGAATATTCATTCAGCCCACAGAGACGGCACTAATATGTAAGGGATAATAGACGACACGGTGGTCTGTTCACAGAAATTAAAGCACGGTCGAGTTTGTAAAACGGCCCCGATGCGAAGCGGAGGGCCATTTAAACCTCTTAAAACCAGAACAGAAGTAGGTTTCAGGAATAAGGTGGTTGAACTATAAACATGGTACTATAGTTGTCGCATAGGGAGGTGCCTGTGTTTCCTATAGAGCCTTAATCTCTGTCTACTGGACGTGGGGCTGCTGGACACCTACCCCGTCTGGCTTCACAATCTTCTTGACCGTGATGGACTGGAAGAAGCTGCGTGTTCTGGGCTGAGCTGGTGCAGGCGTCAGGATCTGGTCCAGGCCGCCTGAGGACACCTGGGAGTCCAAATCTGACGAGGAAGAGGAGAGGTTGAGAGAACAGGAGGAAGAAAGTCTGGGTTCACTCCCATACATAAATGACATGGGTCAAACAGATGGTCATTTTACAATTAAATAAAATAAAATTATGTTCTTTTACTTGATTTCATACAAAACAATTACCGGTAACTTCCACCATAATCAGTGGAACTGGCTACACCAGACGTGATGGTGGCACCATGGCATGTATGTAAAAAAAAATATAGAAAAAAAATATAGAGAAATAGAGCAGTCTTCTAAAACTATTTTTTCCCCTACGCGAACGGAGCGCTTCAGTTTCGGACATGACATAATTGCAAAATGTCCTGATAAACACATGTGACCTGTCATGCCCTCTGGTATCATCTCAATGGGCCTTCTGTTTTTCCCTCTCCACAACACGCCAAACAATCACAATAAATTACAGCACTAATCCAAAATCTGACTAACGAGTTGAGAGAGTGAGAGACCATGAATAGATTTTAAATCTGACCCCCTACTGGACCCAGCTGGTCATCTTCATGGCTGAGTAGACAGTAGTAAGCTGCTTGGCTGGTTTTTCCCATGGCAGGCCCTAAGCCATGGCAGTGCCAACAGGAGAGAGGGTGATGATCTCTCACCAAACATGAGACTTTAATCATCAACACTTTACTTGAAGGTATCTACATAAGAATGACATGACACCGTCATAACTTATGACAAAAACCAAATGACACTAAACCTAACTAAACCTATTTACTTATTTACTTACTTTTTTGTTTACTTGAATGTTATGTTTGTCTGTGGACTTAAAATTGGTCAAATATGTCTTGTCTTGACGTGGGATAGTGAGAAACGTGACTTTGTATGTCTGGAACATGTGAAGAAATGACAATAAAGCTGACTTTGACTTTTAATACCTTGTTCAAAAAACCGAATGACACTTAATGTCGCTATGTTAAACGTTTATGACTTGTTCATAATGTCATGTTCATGACAGTGTCATGTCACTCTTACGTAGATATCCTCAAGTAAAGCATAACCCAAGAGACTTTCTAATGAGACACAGCACTTAAAAGAAGACTCCGTAGAAATGCATGGGGTTAGTCCGTAATGGCAATATGGCAGTTGCCTAAACATACAATCCACCCCTTCCTGTATGCCTTCCCATTCACTTAAAATAGGAAAATAGCTGCCCGACAACTGCCGAAAGTGTGTTACCAAGATGGCCGCGTCTCGATCAGCTTTATCATCTGATGGGAGGCAAGAACCTGCTGTGCTTTATCCTCCTAGTCCACTGGCTCTGTTATTAGTTTAATATTTCAGTTATTCATTCAGTGTGTCATTGGGTCTCACCTCCATCTTCTTTTTTGGTATCCAGAGGAGCGCCAAATAGACCATCACGCCAGCTGTCATGAAACTGATAAGAAGAACAATCAATGATCGTCAATGACAAGCATCGACTAAACACTGGTCAAACTAAACACAATTATACTGATTTCTTTAGCATGTAATAGGAAAATTCTGCCGATTTTTCATAGATTTCCGTTTCTTGAGGTCACCAAGTACTGTCGATACAAAATAAAATGACTACCATGCGACTCGTGCTACCTAGCTCGAGTTGCTGCACCCAACAGCTATAGCAGCCTGTGCTACACTCTGGATTTAAAGATGCCTCCAGAGTGTAGCACTGTAGCTGCCTGGCCATGGCTGCTATAGCTCTGGGATGCAGCAACTTGAGCTAGGAAGCACCAATTTTTTTCCCCTTTTACTTCGTACCGACAGTACTCGGCGACCTTGAGAAACAGAGATCTATGGAAAAAATCTCCAGAATTCTCCTTTAAGAGCCTAACGCCCAACACACAGTGCATAGTGATGGAATCATAGAAGATTTAATGTAGCAAGCATGGACATGATCAAACCAAACACAATTTTACGTTTTTTTTTCCGCAAGAGTGAAAGCCATGAATGTTTGCAACACACAGTGTACACTACTACCAGTGCATGCATGCTAGTGACAATATGTACTGTATGTGCGAAGTGAAGGCATCCAGGTGTGCTCCTACCTTTGAGAAAGGTGACCAGCGTTGGAATGGGGAGTCTGGAGAGGGTCCGTGGCTGTCTGGGGGGGCCCCTGGCAGTGGGGGGCCCGAGGGGGAGGGCCTATCGTCCGGGCCCTTCAACATGAAATCCCGCAATGAGCTATTTTTATCCCCCGACTCTCCGCGTGGACCTCTGCCCTGAGGTGGGTGAGGGGGCTCTAGACTGGGCATCCCTGGCACACAAGAACAGAGAGGAACATGTTGGTGCACTTGCGGGTATTGAAATGATATACGCTAGCTATTTCTTTTCCGTCTCCAGCGAAGCTCTGCGAGACGGAGTTGATTTACAGTGATCGAGCTAATCAGCATGCAAAATCAGCATGCTCATACATGACCGAAAAAACATCTTATATTATTTAGGTCTGTCTGCACAACACTGGAAAGACTTCCCTGCAGACATATCTGATCAGTTTAAGATTGACCAGCTAGTATTGAGCATCTTAAGGGACGTTTCACATGATGGGGTATGTCTTAGTTGGTCATACCAATTAACAGCAGCTAAAACCATCTACCAGAATTAACTGGTTTTCAGCTGGGGTTTTCCCCCCATGAGGGTTGACCAATCTCATTTAGTAACAGACTGAATCTAAGGGCACTTATATATTGGCTCTAATCCCTCCCAAGCGTGTAGTTTAACGCACCGAACGGTCCGTGACGGTCCTCCCAGCGCCCGAGCTCAGAGAAAATATCCTCCATCTCCCTGAGGATTTGTCCGAACATCGGAGGCTCGTGAAGGCGCATTCCGTTAGGTCCCATGCTGAAGCCGAATCGCCAGGCATCGTCCAACGGGTCGCGACCTCCTGGCCCTTCGAACGAGCCAGGGTAAAAACCCTCCCTTTCATCCTCCTCATCGTCGTCTTCATCATGGGTCATGCTATCGAAGAAGGGTTCCCTGTAGGAATAATTTGACAATTGTATAGGCGACTACACTGTAGGAACCTTCAAGCATTTCACTATTATTTTGGTAGGGTATGTGATTAAGTATTTGTATTAATATTTCTGCAATGTAACTTTAAAACAATAAGTGGCAAACGTATTACTACTACACCATGCGTTGCATAACTGTTTACTAGTGGAAACTGAAAGTGGCTTCTTGCTGGACCCCAAACAAGCTTCACGAAGTCTTGATCATCTAAAAGTGACCACATTTCAATTTCGACTTACCGAGACGCTAGTTTTTAATGTATGATGCCTTGCTAATAAAAACAGTGTTTACAACCTTCAGCAACGCAGTGTCACTTTAAAAATGACGCAGATAACCCTACCAGAGTTCCACAATCAAACCAAATAGATCGAAAAGATCAGACAAGGTCAACTTAATAATATGTGGTCAATTGAAGCAAACAATCACATTAGTTCTAAAAAGATTAATAAATCGTATGACTACACTGACAGCTGTTTACTAAAGAGCTTGTTAGCATAAACTACACTAACGTTATAGGTGGCTAACGTTAGCGCTAAGTGATAAACAAACTGTACTAAAGGGCATTAGCAAAACATTCTCCTCCAATCATTACTTTACCTTGGACCATACCGTCCGTATGTTCCTCCGGGAACCCCAAAAAATCCACGAAAAAGATCAAATATGCTCATTTAAGGCGAAACTTCAGGACGAATATGATTGCATTCCCTGGACAGAAGTGGAGGTGTAGGAGCTCGTGTCGTAAAAACACTGAACTTACGACATGACCATGATGCAACTGGCATGACCGACCATAGACATAATATACATAGACGCCGCATCGACCGCTACTCCTTACCAAAGATTGTTAAGGCGGAGCAAGATACTTCGTTGTAGTTCATGTCTATGGGCGCGAAATGGGGATCGAATCCTGTCTGCATAAAGAGGCGTGTCGATGACGTATTGACAAGCGTAAGTTGCAACCGGCCAACAGCAGCGGCATAAATAACCGGCGCACACCTGAAATAAGGTTAATTTTCTCCAGACTGGATTGCTCAAAAATGCTAAAAATGTACCTGAAATGTTCAGAAGGTATTGAGGATCATGAAAATGTGCCTGAAATTCACATTCCTAACTCTATAGAACCAAGACCTTAGCATATGTGGTGAAATTCTGAGCTATGCCCATAGACTTCAATGGAGCAGTCGCTGCCTCTGCTCTGCATAAAGGGGGATTTTGACCCCCCCTCGTGCGTTCCGGGTTCCCGGAAGTGGCTCCTGATGAAATATCTTGCTCCGCCTTAACAATCTTTGTCCTTACTAACGCTGACGAGATTTGGAGCCGCCATCTTGGACCGGTCATCCACTCCACTCAGTGTAATCTGTTTGGCCGGTGAGATGAGCTGTCAGCGCACTTAATTAATCATATCTCACTGAATACCGAACAGATTCTCACGCGTTTTTTTTTTGCTGCAAAGGTCATACATGTAGCTATGATACAGGACACACGATTTAGCGTATTTTAATATTCATAGTGGGTTTAACAGTGATAGAATATTCTGATATATGATAAAGTGACCTGACGTCCGATATCAAAACTGGGAACATAATCCATGTTTGACAGCATAGACAAAACTAGTTTGATACAAGTTTAATGAGTTAAATATAGTTCACAGTTGACAGAAAAGTTCCATCAACAGCATTAATCACAGTCCACAGAAAGGTTCCATAAACATTTAAGTGAGATCAGTGCCATTCAGACATCTGAGGGGTATTCCAAGTAGGCCTATGTGGTTTAGTGACAAACTTGGGTAAATTGACTCAGAATAAGTTGTAAACCTCCCAGTAGAAAAGCTGTATGATACAGGAAACATGGTTGTGTGTATTTTAATATTCATAGTGGGCTTAACAGTAATAGAATATTCTGATATATTATAAAGTGATGACATCCAATATAAAAACTGGGAACATAACTAATCCACGTTTGACAGCATAGACAAAAACTGGTTTGATACAAGTTTTAATGAGTTAAATTTACAGAAAAAAAATCCATTAACATTTTCAGTTCAGTGCCATCAAAAATAAAGTGATGAACAGACATTGGTGTGGCATAAAGGAAATGGAGTAACTGGGTTCAATATCAACAGCATTTGTTAGACAAGTTCCATAAATATCGTGAAAGTGCAAGTTTGTAGGTTTGTTTCTGATCCTTAAAAACAGACATTGGTTTGGCATAGTAAGTGTAACAGTTCATCAATTCAAGACAAAAGGTGACTTGTCACTTGTACAGTGTCAATGGGTTCATCAACAGCATCTGTTATTTACAGTTCACAGAAAGGTTCCAGCCCCAATGAAGAGATTAAATAAAAAGGAATTAAGAAACATTTTAGAAACTGCTAAGATCAACCCGTTCATTGCAATCAGTAAAGAATCAGGGAGTGTCTTCACAGGCTCAGTGAGACAGAGTTACCGTCATGCAGTTGGTTCTATGATTTCGACAACTGGTGCATGTCATTTTGTATGTTCCCACCTTGCTAAAATTGCTTGGGTACACTTTGGCTGAGAACAAAAGTGCTTCAGACAGCAGGTGGGCAAATAAGATGGCATAGTAAACTGGGTAAACTCCATAAAAGAGGACTGAGTCAACCAGACGATGGGAAAATGGGACACAGAGTGGCGAATGCAGGTGATGAAGGTGGAGCTCATAAATCAAACATTCAGTCACAGTGTAGCAGATGCCCTGCAGTACTGCAATGAAGAGCTGCACCTTCCTCAGTTCCAGGGGTGTGAGGAGACCGTTCAGTTCATTCACAGTCTTCTTGAACAAGGCAGTTGTTCTGGAGATACAAAATAATAAATAAATGAATGAAAAGGAATTTGAGAGGCATCTTATTCTTGATAGGGTAAATTACATGTGAATAATACAGTGTTGGGCAAGCTACTTCGAAATTTTAGTGAGCTAAACTATCAGTTACTCTGCCATGAATAAAACACTACACAAAACTACCACCCAGTCAAATGTATTAGTAGCCTAACACAAACACAGCAGTAGGCTAGTTCAATACATAGGAAGCTTCTTTAAATTGAGCTAATTTCACGACAAGAAAAGTGTAGTTTGGCTGGCTAAGCTACTTGATAAATAAAGAAGTTGAGCTATTGAAAAGTTACTTTATTCAGGAAATAGTGAGGCTACCACCAACACACTTAGGCTACAAGTAGCAGCTAGCGATTGCCCAATAGGCTAGTCTGTGCCACTTGTGTAAAATTCGCCGGCCAAATCTAGTATGATTTATTTCTACAATAGCCTTCTTGTGTCAGTTGTAATCTAAGTCAGTGTTATGGAATATGACTTATCAAGTCTCAGTTCATAGCCGGGTGAACACCGAGTAAACATAGCCTAGCTAGATGGCTACGATTTTCATTCAGTAATATCAAAGATTTCTCAGCTCTCTGGTAATATTCTATTCACAAAAATACAACCAATAGTACGGTTATGTTCAATCTTACTTGTGAAAAGTAAATCCCCGAGTATGGTCCGCCGATTTGAGAAGGAACATGCTGCACAGTGCTGTCATCTTGTGTCTTCTGCTGCAACCGGTCCAAGATGGCGGCCGCATTTCTTGTTCCAGCAGCCAATGCGGCGTCTATGTATATTATGTCTATGTGACCGACAGACCCGTTACCGTAAAACTGAATCGAAGTGGATATCAAAAGCGCTCCTGAACCCATCTTTTACTGTCTATGCCTGAACCCCACACCCTTACACAGCAAGTGTATAACTTTATAAAGAGCATGATTATACAACAATGATCTGACAAAATAAAGGTAAATCTCAAGTAAAATAGTATCCTCTACAGAAATCAGATGACGTATTGCCCTACTAGCTGAAGTTACACCTGCCAGCCATGAGACAGACAGACAGCCCCCAGGTAATCAGGGTAAAGCAAAGCACATTCCTGTGCCTTGAGACAATCATACAACCACCCATTTTCAAACCCCACAGACTAGACACCTCCATTCCAACAGTTCCGGAGAACTTCAACTGAGCCTACATAATATTGTAGGCTACACATATAAATTCCTCTTTGACATCTTGAGGACCTCTGGCTATATAATAATAATAATAATAATAATCTAAAATGTCAGTCATTATAAAGTCCAGCAGCCACACTATAAGACTCAAATTGTTCTCTTACTGAATATGATCAACAACTAATCATTTTACAAGGCAACTATACAGAACTTTAAAATCCATTTACAGTGGCAAGAAAAAGTATGTGAACCCATGCTTAAGTTGACTAAAAAGAGGAATAATAATAAAAAAAATATTTTGGAAATTGATCTTAATTAAGACATTAAAAGCTGCAGTTGGCAAGATTTGTTGGATCATATTTACTGAAACCGACACCATGCGCCGTCAGAACATAAATCAGCCGGTTTTAGAAAAAACCTGCACTCCTACTTCCACCAAGAGCCTGTTATTTGTTTTGCAAAAACCCACAGCTGCTCGGTGATGGTGGGGCATGGGAGTTGTAAACATTCAGAATTTTGGCTAAGTCCCCTCAATCTATCAGACTTGCCAACTGCAGCTTTAAGATCAATTTCCAAAAGATTATTTTTTTTTTTATTCCTCTTTTTAGTCAACTTTAGTATGGGTTCTCATACTTTTTATTGCCACTGTATGATTGAGAGGAACAAACCTCTCTATCCACCTGTCAGTCCAAAACAGACTGTATGACGGCAATACCCATTACCCATTGGTTGGGTCAAAGGTAATACTTACAATATGGCTGAGCTGAGGAATGGTGTAGGAATTCTCGTTGATTATCCCAGTAGCATCACCGCAGTGATAAGCAACACATTCCTCATAGATCTTCATACAACACCAAACCATCAGAAAAATTCACCAAACTCAAATGATGTACAAGAATAAGTTTTTCTTAAAAAAGACATTCACATCCAAAATGATGAAAATGTCTTTTTCCTGTTTATTTACGTAATATTTATAGATATTTTACAAAATAAAAAACATATGAAACAAACAAAAAACCCTAACAAGTCTGTGAGAATCTGAGAAGGGGGTTTGGGAGGAAAGCCATCTAACAAACAAGGACTACAGTACTTGTGTTTTTATATATATATGTATATATATGTACAAGACAAGTTTATCCATTTTAATTATTTTTCTTTAAAACGCACAGTACAAAAAGAAATTCACTGACAAAAAAAAAAAAAAAAAAGGAAAAAAAAACATTTTGTCCATTGTAACTCAGCTTCAGGTTCCCAAATAATCACTTTAAATGATCCATTAGGAGCAGGTTGCCATGGAGAATGAAGGGAGGTTTCAGGAGGGAGGAGGAAGAATGGAGGAAAAAAAAAAAAACAACACACCACAAGGGTGGCCTAGGATGAACTTTGATCTCTTCAGTGAATAGCATTGCTAGGCACCCTGGTTAATTTAGTTGCATGACACGCACACACGCAAAAAATCTGCGCATACAAGCAAAATGGGAAAGACTACAACTTGCAGAGACCAGATAAATGGCAGGGATGGGGATTGGGATTACAGTTAGGAAAATAAAGACTTTTTATACATATGAAAGGTGCCTTAGAGGGCTAACAACATGCCCCACATTAACGAGTCCAAGATCAACACACAGGCCACCCTCCACCACGCACACACACGCAGGCAGGCAGGCACACACACACACACACAGACAAAATACATACACTCTGCTTATATATCTTTCACTTTTATACATCTTTTATATTCATATTTGGTAAAAAATAAACTTCACAACTGCTTTGCCGATTTTTAAAGATCCTTTTAAACCAAAACGGAAAACCAGGTAAAAACTCAAAAAGTAACAAAGAGTGTGTGTTTGTGTGTGTGTGTGTGTGTCAAAATTAATCACCAAGCTCCAGTCACAACTCCCTCACTCTTCAACCACAGAGGAGAAGAAATAAACAAATACACAAAGAATCCGACACAGGCATACAGGAGCCGAGCTTATAGACATTCTTTAGAGGTGGGAATGGGGCAGGGTGGGGTGTAGATCTAGGTACACACAATAGAGAGCAGTTGGGGAGGAGAGCGGGACTTCTGAAACACGGAGGAGAGAAAAAAAATCAAATTAAAAGAAAAAAGCAGAAAAACACAAAAAAAGCAGGGGGTCCAAACACTCAACGCTCGGCTCTGGAAGTGGCCATTTCCAACCATAAACAAACCCCCTCGGCCTTTAAGACGGCCCCTGTCTCACAGCGCCCCTCGGTGGCGAGTGTTGGACACTGCGGTGGGGCGACACAGGAAAGGGGGCAAGGGGAACTTCATCAGGTTAAAGGTCACACGAGAGGGTGTGTGTGTGTGTGTGGGTGGGTGAGTGTAAGTGTACATGTGTTAATGCGTGCGTCAGTTTGAGTGTGTGTATGTGGGAGGACGTTGTTAGTTTCCTCCCCAGTTGTAGCTGTTGTAAGCCGACTTGGTAATCTGGGATTTCTGTTGGATGGAGGCACCCTGACTGCGCTGTCCAGAGGCACTCTGAGGATACATTATAAGTCTAAATTTTCTACTTTTCCAAACCTTTTTAAGACATCTAAAGAAAAATTAAGACCTTTTTAAGACAGGATAAATGAAAAAAAACTGTTTTAAGACTATTTTTACGCAAAAAGATACCCACCCCACAATGTTAAAACTGTTACCAAATATATTTTGGCGAAAGACAATAATTGTGTATGAATTACCTTCACAGCTATAAATACTCAATTTTAGGGTCTGGGCTGCTTGCTTTTGAAACTGGCTATACATATCTGGTTGTGCTACTGGCTGAGACTGACTGTTCTACACCTGTATCTGTAGCAGCCTAGGCTACTTACCAAACATGTTTACTGGACTGGATTCCCTTCAATATTTTTCTAAGGTAGACTTACTAAGCTATTTACATACTTTAATGGGCCTACTTTATATAATTTACTGTGTGCATCTATTGTCCCATTTGCAGCACAGCAAATCACACCAGTTGTATTTAAACCAACCAAAGCTTGACTGAAACATTGTAAACCCACCACAACCACAAAGTGAAACCACCCCATTAATTAAGAGACAGGTCCTCCTCGCATCCATGTTCCTGCTGAAAAACTGCTGGTTTCATCTCAAGCACGCACGTATATGCATTTTTTTTTATGTAGCCAACATTTTATGTAGTCGCCGACATAAAAAATATATTTTACATATAATATATATTTTTTTTTTTTAAATGTAAGAAACCCAAACACTATAGGTTTACGGAGCTCTTTCCTGTACGTCTGCTGTACGATACATCAGTCCAAAAAAAAAAAAACCCTGGAACCTGTTATATTTCATTCTACAGACAGATATTACAGATATAGGCTATAGACATATATTTACTTAGGCTAGGCCAGCAACACATGCTGGAGAGATGCAAACAGATCAACTTCACGTGTATTTCCTCCTGATTGCGAAAACGTTTGTTTTCTTTTTCTGTCTGTCTGTGGTTCCTTCATAAATTGCGCAGCAAATTATCAGACGAGTGACAGAAGCACCGGTCCACGCATAATTTGACCAGCAGTCTTCGTGTCCATAGTTTGTGAAACGTTGCTGCGTCCGAGCAGAGATTTTAAGCCCAACGCAACTCCAAAAAGGAGGACAAATGAGCGTCCGTATGTTTATGTTTTATGTTTAAAATCCGTATGTCCGGCCTAAATCCGAACTTATGGCCACCCTATAGTTAACTGGCCTGGCCTACTAGGTCTTTCTCCCTCTCACTCTACCGCTCACACCTACCTGCGTATCTCTCAGGCCTCGGCTACACCACGAAAACGTCAGGCATATTTTTTTACATATTCTTACAGTTTTCACACCTTTAATGACACCCGTGAAAAACATCTTCACTCTGCAACCATTTAGCCTTATAGTCACTTATACAGTTGCGTTTAAAAAATACACGAAACCGGGTGGAGATATTTCCCCTCGCTGGAGGTCCCATAGACTACACACATTTAATACCTCCTTTTCGGAAATTCAAGACATTCCAGACCATTTAAGACTTTTTTAGGCCTTAAAAACCGAAAGTTGTATTCAAGAATTTTTAAGGATCCGTGAGAACCCTGGAAAACACGCGAATATACCGAAATCCCAGACGACGTACTGAAGGAAAATGAAAATTACGTGGAAGTACGTAAGAGGGCGGAGCCAGGCTACACTCAACCCCCTCTTCCCCAACCACTGTGTTGGTATGTACCAGGCTTGTGCAAAATTCCAGAATTGAATTGAAACTGGCTCTTAAATTCCAATTCTTGAATCACTTGCATTTCAATTGAGGTAGCAAACAGGAAGCAGAATTGCAATTCGGAATTGTGCACAACCCTGGTATGTATGCTGCTGAGAAAGACATTAAAGAGAAGATGAACAGGAAGTGACATCTAGTGGCAACGCACCTGCCCATCCTGCTGCATGTGGTGGTGCAGGATCTGAGAGTGGGGCTGTTGGTGGGGGGTCAGGATGTGCATGAAGGGGGCCGGGGCGTAGCCGGCGGCAGCCTGGGCGTTGATGGGACCCCCGCTGCCCAGGGCTGACGGCAGGCTAAAGGGGGCCGTAGGAGTGCCTGCGTGGAAACCCTGCTTCTCAAACGACTGCTGAGAGGTGGAAAAGAGAGGGCAGAGGTGGAGGGAGGGAAACCTTGTGAATACAACAACCTTCAATAAATAACCCCCCCACAGACAGCTTCCAATACATATTCACTTCATTACTTTTTGGTCTGCAATGAAGACAGAGGCATGCACACACACACACACACACAGTATCAATCTAGCTGCCAGCAGGTATGAATTGGCAGGTTTGTAAAGGGCCGTTCACACCACGAAGGCATTTTTTTTTTTTTAACTCATTCTTAAAATTGCTCTGAAAGTGATCCCCAACGATATCCTTCTTCATGCCATTATCCTTCTTGGTGTGAACAGACCTTAACTGAGAACGGATACACTCTAAAGCGTCCAGCATACTCGCCACTCCCGACCGGTAGCGCGACAATGTGATGTCACAGAAGCGCCGTAACCATTTATACTCGCGCGTGGTGGTCGCAACACTAGTTGCAATATTCTCCTGAACAGGTGTCGCTGTTGTGAAAAGACTAACGCTAACTACGTTACACAGCAGAAGACGCTGCAGTAAGAAACACTAGTAGCTAGCCTCTGTGATGGTACTTCAGACTTTGGTTGCTGCTATTCACAACTATCATCATTATCATCTAGTTTCCAAGGTGTGTGCACAGGTAGATAGATAGATGGACATATAGATAGATACTTTAGTCATCCTGAAGGAAATTTTAATAATTTAAACAGTTTAGTTAGCTGGCTAATTAGCTAGCAGCTGGCTGAGTTTGTGTAATTTCCTGAAGTGGAAAGAGATTTTGTTCAGGCCTTAATAGAAATCCTTTGTTTGAAAATAAATCGTTTCTATTCTTTCCTCATAATTCCATGTGTTGCAACTCTCGCTGGTAACTTTGTTAACTTATCCAGCAAACTATTAAAAATTCACAACTGTAACAAAACACTGCAACTCTCGCTTGCTCTTGAACTAGTCCATCTTCCTGTTTCCGCTTTGTCGCGCTCGTCTGAAAAAAATGAATGTTGCACTACCTCGCGCTACCTGGCTAAAATCCTGGTGCGCCAGCAAGATCTACGTCATTTTGACGTCACGTTGTCGCGCTACCGGTCGGGTGCGTAGAGTATGTAGAAGCCTTTACAGACTGCCGATGCACGCTCATGTTAGTACAGGTGTGTGGTTGTTTGCAGTCGATACTGGCACAGACGAGTCTCACCTGCGTCTTGGTGTAAACAGATCCCGAAATGTCGGGAACCCCAGTGTTGCTGGAGGTCACGGACACTCCTAGAAAACAGAAAGAAGAAAGCAGTTATACATCCGATTCAACATCCTGGAGGGTGGAAAACACTACCATACATGTTGGATTTGTGTGGACAGCACTTCAAAAGCGTAGTGATCACTGCATGGACCAAGACAAGTCACAGGTAGACGGGAAAGAGACCTAAATATACAAACTAAACTTGTGTAGCTCTGGAGAGAAGGGAATGATGTCTACAGGCTGCAGACATTACCTGCTCTCGCTCTTACACACACACACAAAACCACAATCACGTTGCAAAAAGTTTTCCCAGTCCCTCCAGGATTTTGCAAATCCAACCAATCCCTAATTTCAACCAATTTTGTCCCATCACCGCAACTTTTCCTCAAATTAAACCAATCATCGTTGTTTCCCCATGACATTTCACTTATCACAACATTCCCTCGCACAGAATACACCAGAGACCACCCTATAACTTGTTCGTTCCTCTGCAGTTTTTATGTCAATAAATAGAAAGCTAACGTTAAGTTGATCTACTTACTTGCATCTCTCAATCTGGTGTCGCTAACTTACCTATAGGCTATGAAAGTAAGTTCATGTAGGCATTTGGGTTTACTGAGATTTGAGTAGGCTATACAACCCCATTGGCAAACTTTCACATCAGGAGATGTCCTTGTTGACTTATTGGCTCGAAATCAGACATTTTAGGCCACAACAATCTCAAAAAAGGCCCACGAAATTCTAGAGGGACTGGTTTTTAAAGGAGGGTTCTTTTGAGTGCAACCAGATAGTCTATCAGATATGACTGATCCCAAAATAGTACTAGGAATATCTATGTCTTGGTGGGAAAACAAAGAAAAAAAAGGAGTGTCTCCTTCAGCAGGCATGGGGTGTATTCACAGCACGGATGTGATTTTCTGCCCGCCCCTCCGATCACAGAGTCTGATCATAGGAGTGCAAAGGCTGTCGCACCATCACTGATCATAGGAGTGCAAAGGCTGTCGCACCATCACTGACCCCTGGCCTGACACTGCCCTACAGGATCATGTGTGCCCACCTACAACTTATCCAATTCAATGTTCTTTTCCTAGTTTAATCTTCCATCTGTTTAAATCTTGCATGGCCATAACGTTTGGCTTGATGGAAGCTGCAGTGTCTTGACGTCAAGGCCTGCCAGCTATATGACCATGGAAAGTAGGATTGGTCACCATAAAACTTGCAATGTGTTAGGACAAACGACTGTTTGTTGGACTACATTAAGACCTATATAAAACATTACAGGACTCAGACAAACCCAAAAGAACAGATAGACAGACGATTAAGCTTTTGTTCAGCATACAGAGCACAACAAGAGATAAAATCATTATAATAATAAATGAAGAAAATCAAAAATCACATTCTGTCAAACGATGGATATTTAACATTGAAATAAAACTTTTCAAAAAGCCAGAGATGAGTCATTTATAAGAATCAACCTAGTCTTTTGAAAAGTGCTGGTTTATTTCAGTGGGTGACCTTTTTATCACCCATTCTCAAGCTTAGAAATCACTCGGGCGTGGTGGAGCAACGCTAACGTCACGGATTGACCCGGGCTAGATTACCGCCATTGTGAGTCCGTAGCACTTTGGGTATCAGTCAACTTTAACCGGTCTTCATTTCTACCTAAATCACCATTATCCTCAACCTGTCTGGCATGAACACTCAAAAAAAGTATGTGAACAAGAGTTGATGACTGGCATTATTAAATTAAATTACTTAACGCTACTAAAATGTGACTTGGCGCTCCTTGTAGACAGTGTAAAATGAATATACACCCCATATTCATTGCTATTAGCCATATTTACATCAAGTTTCCATCTGTAGCCATCACATCACTAAAACCACTAACCCAGAGCAATTTTTAAACTCAACCATACGATGATTAGCACTGTGGGTGTGAAAAGCTATGCGCAATGGCTGGACATGACGATGAAAAACATAAACATGAATTACAGGCAAAGAATGATTCAGACACGTGACTTTGAGCGAACTGGAGATATAAAAATGATGTTTAAAATAAAATACTCAGAAAGAAAGAAAGAAAGAAAGAAAGAAAGAAAGAAAGAAAGAAAGAAAGGTAAGAGTGAAAGAGAGAAAAAAACTGAGAGAATAACAAGAGAGAAGGTGAGCATAAAAAGGGACAGGAGAGCACAAGAGACCCAGAGGGCCAAAGAGCTGATTGTGTGAACCCTGGCCAACCAACCCCAGCCAGCGTGGTGCATGACCGCTAGCCGTGACGGCCAGATGACCCCCACCCCTCCCCATGAGGCTAAGCGCAGCGGTGAGGAGGAGGACCATGACGCAGTAGAGACACGAGGATAGGGGGTGGAGGAAGGAAGGAGAGGAGAGAGGTGGTTTGGGGACTGGCATGTGGCGGCACTCACCGACTCCTGGGCCAGTGACCGAGCTGGCCGGCTTGTTTTGTGCGGCTGAAGCGGCGGCAGCAGCAGCAGCAGCAGCGGCAGCAGCAGCCACTGACGTGGCGTAGCCGCCCTTACAGAAATCCCCACTCCCCGCCGAAGCCTGGCCCATATCCTCATAGCCTGCAACGTCACACACACACACACAGCCGCAGCCCACAGCGTTAAACACACCAGGCAGGGGGAGGGCGGGAAAGAGGAGGGGGGGGGGAGCTGGGGGGTGGGGGGTGGAAGCGCAAGAGAGAGGAGTGTAGTAGGCGCAGCAGGTCAAGTGGGCGAAGGGTGATGTGGATGGAGACATAGGTGAGGTGGGTGGGGGGGTGAAATGAGTGGAGGCACAGGTGAGGTGGGTGGGGGGGTGAAATGAGTGGAGGCACAGGTGAGACAAGTGAGGGAGGTGGGGTGGAGGCGCAGGTGAGTGTGGGGGGTGGGATGGAGGCAAGAAAGCAGCAAAGCAGGTGGAAAGTGATGCCAAGGTGAACTACCGATGAGTGGAAACTAATCTAAGACCCAGTTCAGGACACAGAAGACTCCAAAAACTACAACAGGACGACAGAGAGTCAGAACACATGAATATGAAGGAGGAGGAGGAGGAGGAGAAGGAGGAGGAGTTGATGAAGAGGTCTAAGAGAGGTCTGGAATCAGAACACGAAAAGAAAACAAACAGCAAAGACGAACTGGACTGAACGGGTTCCTCTTTGCCATGGCTCCGAGGAGCCAAATGAGATGAGGAGTAGGTTTGGATGTTGTTGAAGGAGTAGTTTAAGAAATTGAATGAGGCTGTGAGTTTGAATGTTGAAGTGGTTTTGGATGTTGAAGGAGTGGTTTTCAAAGAGAGACAGGTAAATGGGAAGAGTAGACATAACAGAGTGCAATAAAACGTAGACATGACTGAGCACAAATGTGCAACAGACACACACATGCACACACACACACACACACATCGACTCATGGGACTGGATGAGCTGAAGCAAGCAGCGCATGGAGGACCACCTACACCCCTCCCATGCCACCCCGCTAGAGGTTCCTACCACTTATAAGAGCACAGAGACAAGGAAGGCCAATGATCTGGACCAAAAGGGCTACTCATGACTGCTACTGATGATCCAGTAGCAACTAACAGGAAGAAGAGTAGATCTTGAGGGGAGGTGTGTGTGTGTGTGTGTGTGTGTGTGTTGACAACAGGTCTGTTCAGGTCATGACGATCTTTATTTCATGTAATGTGTTTGCCCTAGAAACTAGAGCATACACACTTGAGTCTGCATTGGAAACAGACTAGAGACTGCAATTCCATGTCAGAGACAGCTTCTCTGCTCAAGTTACCGGACTGACGCAGAATGGGAAACTACTACCATGTCTGTGTGTGTGTGTGTGTCTGTGTGTGTGTGTGTGTGTGTGTGTCTGACAGACGTCTCACCCGTGCCGTATCCATGGGAACCATAGCTGCTGGCCTGCTGGAAGGGCGTGGCGGAGGCGTTCACGCCCACGTTCACGCCGTGCTGCTTTGACGAGGTAGGCGCCACCTGAACATAAACGCATGCCATGGAAAACAAAAAAAAGAATTGTGTAATATATAAAATTAGCAACAAATACCTGTGCACACACAAAAAACTACATGTGTTTACACATGCCATACACAGGTCATTCTCCAATAAACAACACTTTGTGACTGACTTCGGGCCACTGGAATAAAAGAATGTAGTGGGAAGTAAAAGTCCAATTAGGGCTAGGTAGCCAACTAGCTGTAAATTAGCATTTGCTACCAACAAATTCATTTCATGCTTCTAATGTTACCATACTGCACCATCAATATCAAATAGAATTCTATTAGATAAGCTTGCTTAACAACGCTCGCCAATATTTAGAATTTGGAGTCCCGATAGTGGTTACTGCTACTTCAAAAAAAGACAGTTCCAGTCCTTGGTTATGATTGGCTGAATCATGGCTGAATCATGTACGATGTCATTGTAAAAATCCAATGCAACGTTTCATGTTAATTGACCGCATTTCATTCCATAGAACATGGTTGTGTTTTTCAACTTCCATAGAACACCGTCCTGCGGTTTATACACAATGCGGCTAATACACGGGACTTTACTGTAGCTTCTTCATATGCAGATGAAAAGTAGTTATTTTTACCAATTCTGGCATATTTACATGGTGTTTTTTTATACAATGTTCATTAACATGCATGGTCCCCATCAAATAAACCAATAAATAAAAAAATAAAATAAATATGAAACCCGTACACCCATGAAAGAGCTAAGAGGAGCAGGGGGACCCCTTCTCTTACCGGGAACATGGCCGGCCCGTACTGGAAGGTGTTAGCCAGGCCGGGGACACCGGGGTAGTACGGCAGGCTGGTGTAGCTGTAGCCGGGCGGCAGGCCGGGATTGAGGAAGGGCTGCTGCGTGGTGTGGTGCGTCTGCGTCTGGTTTTGCTGCGGCTGCGCCAGCGTGGTGGCCGGCGCTGGGGACGACGCGTCGCCACGGCCGAACTTCGACAGGTCGCCAGCTGTGGAGAGACAACGAGCGAGGCCACACCACACACACACACCCCGAGTGAGGCAACGTAAGAGAGAGGAGGACACACACACGAGCGAGGCCACGCAAGAGAGGAGGAGACACACACACACACATAAAATAAATATTAATTCATCGATCTATTCTTATTATTAGTGTTGTCATTCTGTGCACATATCTGTCTTAGCAGTTTCCTGTGTGTGGTACAGTAGTGTAACGGAGACTATTTAGGTTAATTAGCCCAGCAGCAGAAGGCCAATAATCACCCAGAACAGGATGCAGGCTTGTCTGCTGCTTTCCATTTACAGAGTATGATGTAAGGGCGGGGTCGACTGATAAATCCTCCACAAAAATATACAAATAAATAGGCACACAAGGGCTGTCACTTTTTAAATTGATATTTGAACATTCGTTCAAACATGTGAAAAATCTATATTTGAACTACACGGGTTGCTCAGAACCCCGCAGTGCCTACAGGAGCGTTGCTAGGAGACCAGCTTACCTGAGTAAGGGTTGTTGGTCAGGCTGCCTTCTCTGCCCGTCAAAGCTGTGGTGGGTGTGGCGAACGGGGCGATGCTGTAGTAGTCCTGTAGGAACCAACGGGCAGAAACGGAGCTTCACTTCACAGAACAAACAGCACTTGTGCAAACAAAGCCATGCAGACGGACTCACACACACACACTCTCTGTGCACCTCTGACACACACTCAACACTCACACTGTCTCTCACACACACACACACAGTGGGAGAAATCCCCAGGATGTAGAAAAGGTAAGTGGCCGTAAAGGCTGTATACGTGTCGCAGTACTAAAGTCCCAGGCAGCCATCAGGAGGGCTGGTGGATATCTGAAGAGACTGCTGATTGGTCTGGCACTCACTGACCCCCTGTGTTGCTACGGTAATGCAGGACAGGGTCAACTGGAGAGCCACACAGAGATGCCTCTTGAACCCTCCAATCCAAAACATAACCCACCCTTCTCCACCAAAGGATGGATGGGGATCGGCGCAAAGAAGCGATTAATCACATCGGTCGTTGCAAGAGTTAGTGTAGTTTAGTAAAGGTTAGAGTTGGACAGACAAGCTTAGAAGCATAAATGTTAATGACTGCTGGGATTTTAGTAGCTTTGTAAGTTCACTAAACAAAACCTGATGACTGACCAAGTGAAACCAAGGCTAGTCAGTTTCAAGTTCCTGGTAAAATTTGAAGGTTTTGCCAACTAAATGAATTTCTCCCACTATGCATACAGCAAGCCAACATACAATTGGGGATTGTTTGTTTGTATTACACTGGTTGCATTTTCACATCATACAAACAAACATCCAATGGCCCACCACAAAGCCAGCCAACATACAGACATACAATTAAACATACTAACACACAATCCCCAACTGCACTGCATCGCATCACACCACACCACACACACAAACCAACTAAGGCCTGATACTTACCAGTGGTATCCTGGTCTGCAGCATCTGCAGGTCATCGTAGCCGTATACCTGTGGCTGAGATCACAGGGAGCAGACTGCGTTACTGCAACTGGGTTACGCATGCTTTCCTCCAGACCCGTATACAGAGAGTCATTTCAGCAGCACAACATAAAATGCTGTGGTATGCACAGTCTGATCTATTAAAACAACACTATGCAGTTTTTTCAACTCAAAATAACTTCTTCAAACTCATTTTGGATGCTACACTGACTTATAATACGGAGAATGGCAGGTTGTGCACCTGTGCTGTATCGTGCAGACAAATTATCCATTTGCAAGTAAGAGATGTGTTAGGCACCACCTTAGTTTCTAAATGGGAACCCTGGGAGTGCTTTGAAAATTGCAGGCATGAAGCACAAAATACCAATTCTTGCATCGTTTTGCTTTAATCAGAGACACTCCACCCAAAGGCAAGCATCCATAAAGAGAGAGAGGGGGCTGATGGATTTCACCACAGGACGCTGGGCTTCTTGTGCGCAAACACATGCACACCCACCTTCCCCACTGTGTTACCATGGCAACCGGGATCCAAGTCAGCTGGCTTGCTTTCACACAAGTCAAACCGCCGCATAGGACCCCCCTGCACCCTCTCCTCCCCATTTCACTTCAAAAGAGAACCCAAGGTCAAAGCATAGAAAACAGAAACTCAAAACTAAAAAGGCACACACACAGATGGCGAAGCAGGCGAGGTTTCGGAGCACACTCACCGGATATGCGTGGAGCAGGCCGGGGGCCATGATGTAGGGGTTGGGCAGCAGGGGGGGCACTCCAGGGGGCAGGTTTGGAGGCGCTTTCCCTGCAGGGCAAAGCAAGCGTTTTTCAGATTAAACGTTTCGCTGTTCGATCTAAAGGCTGGGCCAAGAGATACTCTAGGTGAAGATGAGATACTCTAGGTAAAGATGAGATACTCTAGGCTAAACAGAGATACTCTAGGCTAAACAGAGATACTCTAGGCTAAACAGAGATACTCTAGGCTAAACAGAGATACTCTAGGTTAAACAGAGATACACTCTAGGTGAAGATGAGATACTGTAGGTGCAGCTTCAAGATACTCCAGGTGGCCTGTGGAACACTCACCTGAGGCAGCCGTGCTGCGTGACGAGGAGGCCGAAGCCGAGGATGCAGGGCCGGCCGCCGAGGACGAGACCGTGGAAGAGGCGATCGCCGCGGCAGCGACCTGCGGGGTAATGATGGAGGTAGCGCCGCCGGCAGCGGTGGTCAGACTCATGGCCAGGCTGCTGACGGGGCCGAGGCCCGAGCCCACCGAGGAAGAGGAGGAGGAGGAGGGCTGCTGCTGCGCCGGGCTCAGGGAGACCGCCGCCACGCCCGAGGATGACGAAGAGGAGGAAGGGGGAACGGACGAAGGGCCCACGCCAGAGACCGAGGGGAAGGAGGAGGAGTGGAGGCTGGAGTCGCCATCAACCCCACCATGCTAACGGAGGGAGGGAGACATCGTTGTGAGACTTGTGTGTGTGATATATGTCTATATTATTCATTGCTGCTGTAACACCATCATTTCCAAAAGATAAACGTGCTCAAACAAATAGAAGATAATGTTTCTGCTAAATATAGGTCAACTTCGACTTTAGTCATTAAAACACTTGTTACACTGTGTAGAATGACTGGTTTGAATTTCCCCTTGTGGGATGAATAAAGTATCCATCTATCTGTTTATAGGACAGGGCTTTTGCAACTCGTTTTAAGAAAGATGCTTACCAGTAGATTTGAGTTAGCGCTACGAACTGAAGATGACGCCAGGCAGTTCTGCTGGGGAGGGAGTGAACTGGAGGAGAGAACAGCACGGCTTTAGCATCTCACACATCACAACTATGATGCAGGTCACACACACACACCTTTCAGATCAAAACAATATTATACAAACCATAGGTCACATCACAAATAATAAATAAATAAGGTCTTACTTGTTGTGTTGGGGTGGGGCCATAGAATTAGCGGATGGGTCTTCGTTGTGACCCATTGTGTTAAGCGACGTCTGATTGGCTGTGGTCAACAAGGAGCCGGGTCCTGACGTGCCATCAGCCAATGAGCCCATGCTGGAGACGGAGGGGGCGGAGACATCTGAGGGGGGCTTCACGGGCACTGCAGAGCCTGCTGCAGCTTCAGGAAACACACACACACACATTAGCCCTCATGCAGTGTACAAACACACACTTAGCCCTCATGCAGTGTATGGGACACAACACACACACTTAGCCCTCATGCAGTGTACAAACACACACATTAGCCCTCATGCAGTGTATGGTACACACACACACACACACACACACTAGCCCTCATGCAGTGTACAAACACACACATTAGCCCTCATGCAGTGTATGGTACAAACACACACTTATCCCTCATGCAGTGTATGGTACAGACACACACATTAGCCCTCATGCAGTGTATGATACAAATTATCCTCATGGGTCAAAAGAGTATATATACACTTATACTATATCAATCCATATGTTCCTTATATGGATTGATTGATTTTGATCTGCCACGTTCTTATAATGTATGATTCACTTTTACTAGTATTACGAGATGATTTTATTAATTTATTCTTATATGCTATGGATCCTCCTGGGAGTCTGAAATTTAGATTGAATGGAATCAACTTAGGAAGATTGCATAACATTCCGGGTTTAAAACCGCTGTTCCGCCACGGTCGTATAAAAAAACGCATTTGGGGTTTAAAACCGCTGTTCCACCACGTTGTGTGTGTGTGTGTGTGTGTGTGTGTGTGTGTGTGTGTGTGTGTGTGTGTGTATATATATATATATATATAAATATATATAAAACGCATTTGCCATACAAGCATCTCATAATCCCTGTCTGCACTAGGAGGCAGCTTTCGAATCTTAGCTGTATAAAATAGACCAACTAAAGCATTACTATTACAATAGTAATACTACTAATACAGCTACAGAGGGGGGGGGGGTGAAAGCAACATGGCAGCCCCAGTGTCAACTGATGTAAACTGGCGTTGAGAGGCAGCTCCAGCCCCCACCACAGAGGCCAAGCGGCTCATCACTCCTGGGCCATTTCTGTTCAGACTGCCAGGCAACATTACGGTCCTCACTTAAGCACTCAAGCTCATTTGGCCCCACACAGGTGAGAGGAAAGACACTAACAGAGAAAGTATGGAACTCTAAAGATGATCAGGCCTTGTCCGTGCGGTCACAAGACTTACCTTCTAGAGATTGCGTGGTCTGGAGAGAGCTGAACCCATTCTGTGAAGAAATAGAAACAAAAGGTCACCTATGGACCCTTTCAAGAGAGTTCCATTATCAGCATCATAGTTGGCCCCAGACTTCCTTTTTAACATTCCATATGTTATCTTAATGCAGAGGAAGTTGATTGGGGCCCAAATAGAATGTTCAAGCATTGTTTTTGTTTACCTTGTTGAAAGGGTCTATATGCTGGATGTTGTGGTGAGTAAAGTACTGTATGTATTTTGGGTGGGAGTTTCACAAAGAGACTGCTATACTGAAGAATACAGACACCAACAACGTAACAACTACACACCACGCCACACAACAATACACACCAACAACCTAACACACACACCGACCCACAAAAAATAACTGGCATAGTCACAGACAGAAAGCAGCTCTGCCACAGAGCTGGTGGCATGAATGCGCGCGCGCGCACACACACAGTTGGGGGCAAGGGGGCATGAATGCACACACACACACACAGTTGGGGGCAAGGGGGCATGAATGCACACACACACAGAGCTGGGCGCATGGGGACATGAATGCACACACACACACACACCGAGCTGGAGGCAGGAGGGCATGAATGCGCACACACACACACACACCGAGCTGGAGGCAGGAGGGCATGAATGCGCACACACACAAACACCGAGCTGGAGGCAGGAGGGCATGAATGCGCGCACACACACCGAGCTGGGGGCAGAGGGACATGAATGCTGGGGTGCTCACCTTGGGCTGCATGTCCTTGTGGGGGGACGAGGATACGGAGGCAGGGTAGCGTCGCGCCTGATTGGCTCTTTGCTCATAGAGATCCATCTGGCTGGGATTTGACAGGGTAGGCTCGCTTAAGAGGAGAGAGGGGGAGAAAGATGAATTATCAAGGTTTGAAATTTATAGTGAGGTGTGAAGACCTGTAGAAAGACAATCAACCCGTCCTTAAAGGGTCAAGAGGTCATTTGGCATGAGGGCCAAATGAACTCATTCCATTAACATTTGACTACATTTTGTAAACATTCAATTTCGACGCCCCTGCATGTTGGCAGAGAACTACCTCCTCCGATTGTTTACGAGTTTCCATCAAGACAAAACTGTTTGTAAACATTCACCTAGGTTTGAATGTACTTCTGATGAAAACCTCAACATATTGTTACTATGAGCAAATCTTCCTGAGAGGAAAGAGGACATAAATACCTGCTGCCACTTGTGTAGAGGCTGTTCTGCGACTGGCTGCCAGGGGTTGCCATGGGTACGGTCGCCTGGGCCTCGTACTCTGGAAGAACCGGTTCTGATCCGAACTGCAGCGCTCCAAACTGCAGGTTGAGTCCCGAAATGTCAGCCGAGCCCGGCATCTCTACTGCCATAGATGGAATCTGATGAAATCAGAACAGGGTTACACTGTTAGGTTACAGAGTGTGCACTACGGCAGCATTATACAGACCTATAAAGTGCTTTAAGATTGTTTAGTATACCCTTTCATTTCAATGACCAATGGACCTTATGCATGGAAGGCTGTTTAGGCAGCTCATTTATTTCCGGTGAAGTCAGGTGTGATGTAGCCGCCGTTGTTGTTAATGTAATTAGTGTTTACATGGACTCTTGGGTGTTGAAACTAATGAATCAGCACATTTGGATGTAGAAGGATTTCTGCGTGTGTTAAAAGTTGCTATTATTGGGCAAACAAGATATTCAGTCTCAGGAGTGAACATATAAGGAGCAGAACATAACCGAAATACATGAGCTGACTAAAGCCTTCTGTGCATAAGGTCCATGCTATACTAGCTACTTTAGCCAAGAAAATGGCAAGAGTTGCATTGTGCTTCTGACAACACTAACTAACTGAAGCTTGCCACCAGACTCCACCACCCCCGGTGAGAACCAACCTTAGTGGTGATGGAGGCTCTCTTCTTCTGCTGTTTGAGCTTCTGTTGCTGCTGCAGAGGCAGGGAGGCGGCGCCGCCGTGCGGATCCCCGGCAGGGCCGGGGGACACCTGCTGGCCGTGAGCCCCCGGTTTGGGCGAGGCAGCGGAGACGGCAGGGGAAGCGGACGAGGAGGGAGGCCGAGGGGGCGTAGCTTTATCCTGCATGAAGGCGTCCATCATGGAGGCAGAGGTGGAGGAGGAAGGGTAGGGCTGGCGCTTGGTGAAGGGGCTGTGCACCGACACTTCGGGGCCTGCCTTCAGATCTACACACACACACACACAGAGGAGGGGACCATTAACAACAGATGCAACACACATAGCCAGAGGATGCTTATGTTCTGGACAGGACATGCTGAACGGATTTGCTGAGCAACAATCAGGATAACTAAGAAGGAGCACTGAGAGACCCATCAATTTAACAATGATGGTTCTTCAATGACATTGGTGGGGAAAAACTCCTCGGTCTCATATAGAGTCGCATGTGACTATGAAATGAGCGATCTTTCTAATAATCATTTAAACATTAACAGATAGAAGGCATTGGCATTTGTGGCATTTTACTTTGACTCGACAGACAAAAAGAAAAAGCGCTCAGAGGCTCGCTCTCCTCTCAGCAAAAGGAATCCAAGAGAAATTGACCGCTGTGTGTGCGTAGGAGGTTTTAAGGTTTTAACGGAGTGAGAAGGGTGGGGTGTGGTGTGGGTTAGCTTAGCAGTTAGCCTACCATACTGGCCCAAAGAGCTGGAGCCTGTGTCCCAGGAGGAGGGCCCTGTGCTGGGGGGAGCTGGCTGAGAGTGCTGGGCGGCCAGCTGGGCCAGCGCCTGGGCCGTCTTGAACTGCTCCAGGAACTGGGAACCGCTGGTCGGGCCGCCACTGCCAGCCTTGGGCTCGCCGACCTCCCCGAAGCCTTTGGACAGCATGCTCACCTGCAGGGAGAGCGATGTGATGTGGGAGCATGATTATTTTCCAGAGCATGATGCTAAACTGTTAAACTAAACTAAGGGGGGGGGGGGGCATGTGATAAGCTGACTTGAGATAAACCGTGTTTGTTTTTGCAGAAATACCTTAGAACAGATCATGCTTTCAGACTGCATACCACTTTTTCTTTTTTTAAGTCATTTAACCAATCCATGGGGTAGTCAACAAACACACACTAGGGGTAGTGAGCACGCACTCACGCACACACAGAGTAGTGGGCAGCCACTCCTCCAGGTGTCTGGGGAGTAGTTGGGGTTAAGTGCCTTGCTCAAGGCCACTTTTTTCCTGCCGGTCAGGGATCGAACAGGCAGCCTTTTGTCCAGGAGTCCATTTCCCTAATCAGTAGACCACAGCTGCCCCTTTTTGTTTCCATGGGTACCCGTCCACACGCTAGCTTTATCTACCATGAGATATGTAAATGTGTTTGTGTGTTTACGTGTGTGCACAGAGCTCTGGCCAGCACTGGCCACGCTGTGAAATGATTAATATCAAAGAACAGACTAGAATGGAAAATGCAGAAAGCTGGATACCTCTCCACATGCTAGCATTATCTACTGTGAAATATGTAAATGTGTACATGTGTGCATAGACCACTGAGCACGCTGAGAAACGATTAATAACAAAGAACTCAAGACCACAATGGAAAATGTTTCCACACGCCAGTATTAAAGGTTGTATCAACGATTTCAGGCCCAAAAAAGGCCCAAACATAAATGATCACATTCATCTAATCTTTCCTAACGATCCGCTAGCTGTCTGCCCCATAAGCAGGCCGTCAAAAAAACACGTCTCTGTAGGCAGCCTAGGCAGAGACTTTCTAATGAGGAGGCACAGCACTCAAAAAACCTCCATAGAAATGCATGGGGCTACTTTGTAACGCCAATATGGCCGTTACTACACATATCCCACCCCTTCCTCGGCAAAACGTCGACATGTGAATACATTGAGTCAATCATGTGGTGTGATGTGAATACATTGTGCCAATCATGTGTTGTGATCACGCCGCTGGAGCAAGATTGGTGTTGTGAAGCCTTGCGCACGCGCATTTCTGCCGAAATGGATGCCCGACGAGTGCCCAAAAAGCGTTGCCATATGGCCGCTGAGTGGAGGGACTAGGCCCGTCACGGTAACAAATTTTGCTGGACGATAAATTGTCTCAGAAATTATTGCGATAAGTGATATTGTCGTTCTGAGATCATTTTCTTTAAGCATCTCTTTAGCAATGAAGCGAACTATACTGTCTGTGAGTGTAATCCATTTCGCACTGTCTTGTTTGTACTTCGTTTGTCGACTAAACGCCCCAGTGACCGCTCTGTCGGGAAGAGGATGATGGCCCACTTGTTTGTTTTCCCCCCAACTGGGAAAACTGCAGCGGATGATTGTGTTTTAGATGCATATGCATGTTTGTTGTGTTGCCGCTTTTAATTGCGACTGTTTTCCAACAAATGCGACACACCGACTCGCACACGTTCAGTGGTTCACCACGGGCATTCGGTTTAAATCCGAAATGCTCCCACACTGCAGCTGTCGCGATTGGCTTAGAAACCAATTCCATCTTTTTTGTTTATTAGGCGTAGCCTACTCGAACTCGCAACTAGCTTTCTCTCTGCCTAGTATACGGTATACTTCTCACGCAGCCCTTTAGCTGCACTCTGTGGTAGGCTACGCCAGTAGTCCCGACTCCCCACACACCATGCGACTGACATGAGGGTTCACTCATCGTTACTCTAAAGACCCGAGAGAGAGAGGGAGAGAAAGAGACGAGGAAAACAAACAAGCATGTAAATGGCATTTATCGCAGCCAGAAAAATTAGCGAGCTAATTTTAATTATCATGCGATTAATTGATTTATTGAATATTGCGACAGGCCTAGGAGGGACTTGCCTAAAAGGACTTTGGCCTAGGCTCCGGGATCTGAACACAAAAACAATTGCTACGTGTTTCAACCAATAACCCGACGAGATGCACGTTTAGGAGAGTTTTAATTGCACGGGAGGGAGGGGGATGGAGTAGCGAGCTAGCGCTCTGTTTTGTTTGAACATAAACAGAAGTGACGTATCCCCGCTATCGCTGATACAACCTTTAAGTACCGTGAGATATGTAAATGTGCATATGTAAAAGTGTTGCTGATGCGTGTGCATGCATGGAGCTCCACTGACCATGCTGTGCTGGTTGTAGGAGGAGGTGGCGGGGGGCTGGGAGAGGGGGGTGGCCTGCTTGGAGTTGCTGAAGACCAGGGACTGGGGGAGTGACTGAGGCTGCTGAGGCTCCATGGAGGCGGGGTCAGGCTCGGCGGAGGAGGACGAGGGTGGGGTCTTACCCAGAAGCACAGCCAGGTCAATCCTACAGGAAGCCCAGAGGGACATACAGTTAGTGTTCTTCATGTTTATGCTATAATGCAATAGGGTAATACATCTCAATTCTATGGAGTGTGTGAATGTGTGTGTGAATGTGTGTGTGTGTGGTGTGTGGCAGGCTTGTGCAAAATTCTAGAATTGAACTGAAACTGGCTCTTAATTGAAATGCAAGTGAAATTCAAGAATTGAATTGGAATTTGAGGTAGCAAACAGGAAGCAGAATTGCAATTTGAATTGTGCACAACCCTGGTGTGTGTGTGTGTGTGTACACATGTGTATGTGTGTGCACATTACACACCTCTGTCCAGCAGTGATGGTTACGTTCTCTTGAGGGAGAGGCATGGAGGCCACACTGGAGGCAGTGAATATCTTGGTCTCTGAAAGCTACAAGGACAGAGACGTACGGAGATAAGACTACAGCAGCACAGCACCAACCTCCCAAAGAGTCGGAGTACATCAATCAAATGAAGCAGCGTGGACTGAATACTTTAGAAATGCATTCATGTGTATGTCTCTCTCTCTCTCTCTCTTACGTCTTCATTCCAGTCCTCTGTTCCCCATTCCTCTGTAGCAGTTCTCCACGCTCCTGTCCAGAGAACACATATACATTAAGTATACACACACACACAGTATATACACATCTTCATGCAGGTGCACATGTATTAGTGCTTACCTGGAGCGGAGTCAAACTTGGCAGTGATCTCCAGTCCTGTGGAGGAGGAAGGGAAGAGAAGAGATGTTGTCAGGGGACAGCACAGCCATCAAGGACACACTGCAGTGGAGCACTCTAGCAACAGAGCAGCTCACCACCAACATGGAGCACTCAGACAAACACTACTTAGTAAGGGTGGGTAAAAGTAAACTTTTTTTACTGGGACTATGTAAGGAGCTGCGGCCTAAAAAAAACAAAACAAAAACAGCTTTTGCAATGCATCACCATTTATTCAACTCTAACCCTGTATTATGATGCATAGCAGATTCGTATCAGGTTTGCCAACTCTCAGCCCTACTACTTGCTCAATCTGGTTTGGGTGAGGCCTAAGGGCTGGAGGAAGGCAAGGGTTGGCCTCATAAGGGGATTTATCAAGGACAGGCTGCAGTGGAGCAGCCTAACAACAGGGCCTCAGGTACAACATGGAGGATACAAATACAGTGTCTGACCGATATAGAAGTGGTCCGAACCCGGACTAAAATACAGAAATAAATATAAAATGAAGAGAGAGAGACAGAGAGAGACAGAGACAACTATTTTTATGTTCCTCGAACGGAACACTTCAGTTGTGGACACAGAGTAGCCCGGGCTAGAGTGTGTGAAAGTCAAACACATGCGCACACACACACACACAAAAATAAAGGATGAAAAATAAAGGATGAAGGAAAGAGGGGTGACAGGAAGAGAGGAGCAAGTGATGGGATAGAGAGATGACAGGAAGAGAGGAGCGAGTGATGGGACAGAGATGGCAGGAAGAGAGGAGCGAGAGTGAGATGAGACACTGACTGGATCCGTCCTCCTGTTCCGTGCTGCCGGTGTTGCACCAGGTGGTCCCGCCCGCGTAGCTGTCCTCCGTGTTGGTCGGCTCAGCGTAGTCCGCAGGGTTAAAGGTTCTGCAAGGAAGGGGGCCAGGGGGGGCGGGTGGCAAACAGGAAGCGAGCGGTTAGCATAAACATGGGATAGGCCGCACATGATTGGATTAGAATAGAGTGAAATCTGTCAATCATGAAGAGCAGTGTATGAGAATGGCAGAGTCTGGCTATATTTGGACTTGTGTTTCCCAGCAGGGAGACACACAACAGGAAGAGTAAGATAATAAAAGAGCTCGCCAACATCAGACTATTTCCAAACGCTAGGCTTTTAAAAACTTCCTGCTAAGATACCTGACTGGGCTGACTCATCAAGGTGCGATTTCCAGGCCAATTATAGAGGAACGAGAAACACCCTTTTACCGGTAACTCGAGTCATAACGACATGGCGCAACCTTCTGACATCCCACTAACAATCTTCCCACAGCGACACGGTGCTACATGCACCCATCCAGCAGCCATCTCAGATGGAGTGAAAATGAAGTGCTACTTCAGAGTAAAGGTGTCAGGAATGGGGGGAGAGAGAGACCAGACCTAAATCAGTCAAGGCCGTGACATGTCTACTGCTAGTGAGGAATTCCAGTACACCAGCCTGCTCAAACGCCTTGTTGAATTACTTGTTTTTTTTTTGTTTTTTCTAAATCACACATCCACCCTTTGCCATTGGGGAGGTTCTAGCACCAAGTTCCCACCTCGTGACGTGAATTTGACGGACACACCAAACAGACCAATGGGGATCCACTCACCTCTCGTCTCCTGAAAAATCATAGCTGGGGCCCTGATCAATCTGGCTTTAGAGGGAAACAACAGGAGGAGCGATTAAAAGACAGCCCAACACACACACACACACACACACACACACACACACACACACACACACACACACAACAAGAACAAACTCAAAACAGCAGCAGTGAAGAGGTAGCCTGAAGAAGCGTCATTGTGACTTTACAGTAGAAAAAAAAAACAAAAAAAAACAAACAAACAAACAAACAAACAATCAAAAATAACAGTGACTAATAATGTCAAACATGCACAGCTCTAAACCTATTGACATCACACTCCCAAAAACAAAGTGCCAATGTGCATCACACCACATCAGAAGAGAAGAGAGAAGAGGAGAGAAGAGGAGAGAAGAGGAGAGAAGAGAAGAGAAGAGGAGAGGAGAGGAGAGGAGAGGAGAGATACAGGAGAGCACAACTGCAATGCTGGGTTTGGTCGTATGGTGCTAACAGACCAAAAACACAAACAAAGAAAACAAAAAAACACATTTGTCTCCAAGAATAATTCCTCTCTCCAACACACGCGCACACTCAAAAACACACACACACAGACACACAGACCTAAAGACCAGATTTTGATCCTCCTTTGGCATGGTAAAATCCTCCTAGCCTACATGATAAATATACTCCATGGTAATACCTAAAATACTGTCTACTAACTCCTGTCTACTATACTAAATGAATAAACTGAATGATCCTTCAGAATTAATCAAAAACGATACAAAAATGGCATCTTTCCAGCAAATCCACAAATATAATTGCTATAGTTTTTCAGTCTTTAGTCGCAAATGTTTAACTTAAGACCCCTTGGGGTTATCTGAGGTTCAAGTATGCGTTCCCGCAAAGTTAATTTCTCCGCGTTCCTTTTTCCATCACTCACACGAGCTGCCTCAGCAGTAAATAAGACAGAACCCTCCGTGACAAACGCTGTGCCTGTCCGCGCATTAATCCAACGCAGCAGAAGTTCAGCCGCATAAATCAGCTCGCTCTACGAGGCCTCCCATGTTGGCAACTCACTTCATTAGTGAACTGGTACAGGACGCTCCCTTAGTAAATATATTAAATCACAAACCACTCCAGCAGAGTTACGCAAGCGGCAGCTAGTGGCTCTGGAATTCAGGTACACTGCAATTACACCACACGGCCACTCTTGACCCCATCCATCTGCCAGACTATGTACGATTCTGCCGAGGTTTACTAGATTGAAAAAAGTTGACATTTTCGTAGCAGGGGGGGCAACACGCTTGTACTTGCAATTGCTGTTTTCAAGAGGAGCGTTTATTCAATTCCATTTTCTGAGTGGAATTTGTTCACGGGAGACAAACCGCGGAAGGGGGCTGATTTCTCTTTTTATTTACGGCGTGGATGTACGTTTGCAAACTCGTACGACAGGAGAACACACACACCTTATAAAAACAGTCATTGCTCAAGCAAAAACAAACATAAAAGCTGTTTCACTCCAACACGATCACTCCTTAGCCTGAAGTCTGGGTCAATGCATGAGACAAAGGGAGCACAAATTGATGTTGACCCGACTGCGATTACAGTTTAGTAGTGCAGCAGTGGCTCCTGACTTCTTGCCAAAAACGCCAGCCAGCTCATCAATCTCTACAACATGCCCATGCAGGTCAAGTCAGGCCAAAGGTCAAGGGTCAGGGATGGGCAGTCAGCCCTCTGGTGTGCACAAAGGTCTGGGGGGGGAGGAGGGGTGGTGAACCAGGTAGTTGAGGATCTCTGGAGGGAGGAAAGCAGAGTGGACATACTTACCCCATGCCCTGCGCCGAAAATCGACCTCCTCGCCTCCCACCGGCTCCTGGACAAGAGAAAGAGAGAACACAGGCGCGCACACACACAGGTCAGGCTCTATGCGCACCATGTTATCAGCCATGATAAAGATGTTTATGTTCATGCTTATAGTTCTTATAGTCTGAAGCGACTCTAAATTACATTAATAAACAGACACTATACATGGCCTGTTATCGGCCATGAGCTCACGTCCCTTATTTGTGCAGTTAGATTATTTTAAATTATTCTATTTAATTAACTTTATTTTTAACTATGACCTGTCCATTTTGGTTTTATTTGCGTAAAACACATTTGAATGAAATACGCTACATAAATAAACTTGCCTTGCGACATGGGGTGACCACCCCACACTACTGAATTTCAGCACTGAGGCAAGAGAGCTCATAGGCGGCTTTTGAAAAGATAGTGCAATTAAATGAGGTATGACTAGCGTTAGCGTGTGTGTGTGCGGCGAGTAGCAAAGGGACGCACCCGGGGCCGACCCACCTCGTCCTCTGCCGCGGCCCCGCCTGCCTCGCTCTGTGCCGCGGCCAGCTATTCCGCCCGTTTTGGTCCCATCCAGGCCATTCTCCTGGCCACGAACTGACGAGACGGGAAAAACAAACAAACAAGCATACATATGAGCTGGGGGGTATTCAGTATGTGTAAAATATTTATACACACACACACACACACACACACACACACACACACTCTTTTGATACCGTGAGGAAAATTTGGTCTCTGCATTTATCCCAATCCGTGAATTAGTGAAACACACTCAGCACACAGTGAGTTGCCAGACAAAAAGTTTAAGAACCACCGGTCTAGGTGATCATCAATAAATTGGGATCAACTTAACATTTTATAGTGTTTGTGAAATATAATTACCTGGAATGCAATAGCTCCAATTTGTAATTTAATAGGCCTGTAATCTATAGTTGATTTGACATTCAAGTCGTATAATTTTCATAAATTCTTGGGAACATATATTTCCTGTTGGGAAAACAATTCAAATTCTATTTTTGAAGTTGTAGGCTACAGGTAATGAGAACATGAAAACACAGGTTCACGGATCAGTCTTTTGGGACTAGTTTTCCAACACAGCTTGAGCTTAAAAGTTAACCTGCTACGGACCAGGCTAGTTCTGTGACATAAATCCCCATAGTTACCAAGCTGGGATTCACATAAACCACACTAATGGAACGGAACTCACTAAAATTAGCGAGAGTCATCAAAATAAGCCAGGTTTAGCCTTTAGCGAGGTTGAGGGTACCCCTCAGATCAAGGGCAAACAGCAAGTCTTGGTTAACAATGCTAAACCATTATAAGAAAAAAATAAAATTTTTAACTATTGTAATGTTTAGATTCTGTAAGTCTTTGGACAAAAGCATCTGCTAAGTAACCACAACCATGTATATCTGGGAAAAGCACTATATAAATAACATTATGTTGTTGTTGTAATAGAGGTGTGATGGATGTGTTTGCCCACAGTAAGGAATTCATGGCTATTATGACGTTCGTTGTGAAGTGAACCCGTGTTTAGCCAGTAGAGAGAACCTAAATATTAGCCATCATAAGCTTGGACTCTCAATTTCTCTTTGCTCATGAGACAGCCAGTGTCAGTGATCAGTGTCAATGTTGATATACATGATATGTGCAATGTTCCTTCAGAGATCAGTGGTTACTCCTTGAACTACCTGGATAAGCCAGTATTCTCACTTCGCAGTAGGCTATACACTTCAGATCTTAGCTAATCTCTGGTAAGGCCGTTTTGCTTCCATTTAGCGATTGCAGACGTGTCCAATCTTGCAGTGTTAAGTGTAAGTGAAGCAATTAATGGCTTCCTGTAACCGGACCTTCTCGCCGCCGATATCTGCGTTTCTTTTCTCTGGGAGCATTTAAAGCCGACAGGTGGAGTGGCTCCATGCCTGGGAAACGCAGAGTGACTCCATTACTTCCTGTAATTCTGCTCAGATGCTTTCTGGGCATGAGGCCATGGGTCCTGATTGCCTCAGACTACAGGTGCAACAGGCAATGGTTTAGAGAGTGGAGCAGAGATGCTAGCAAAGGTAGCCGCAGACTAAATGGGACAGGATTAGCACCAGACAGCTGCGCAGGCAACGTCTGACACTCGATATTTACTCACAATTGTCCGTGACAAACCACCTAAGCAAAACAAAAGTGGGATGACTCAAACTACCAAAGAAAAGCAGGAATTTTTCAGAGTGAGAAAGTGAAAGTGTTTGTGATTGTGAAATCTGTGTTGATTTGCTGAGTGTGTAGTCGCCAAGTCAGGGTGAGTTAACGGTTGAAAATCAGCTGTCTCAAGTTTGGACTTTTATACTTTTAGTTCACATTTATACTGAGGACCCAAGAGCCTTGTGTGTAGGCATGAAAATAGTACGTAATGGGCAGTTATTAGTCAAATGAATAAAGCTGTTGGCACAGGAACACACACACTAGGCCCGCCCACAAACAAACTCACACAGTCTCACTCACTCACACACACACACAGAGTCACTCACTCACACACACACAGAGTCACACACTCACACACACACAGAGTCACACACACACAGACAGAGTCACACACACACACACTAGGCCCGCCCACAAACAAACTCACACAGAGTCACTCACTCACACACAGACAGAGTCACACACACACAGACAGAGTCACACACACACAGACAGAGTCACACACACACAGACAGAGTCACACACACACAGACACAGTCACTCACACAGACACAGTCACTCACACAGACACAGTCACTCACACAGACACAGTCACTCACACAGACACAGTCACTCACACAGTCACTCCACACAGACACAGTCACTCCACACAGACACAGTCACTCCACACAGACACAGTCACTCCACACAGACACAGTCACTCACACAGACACAGTCACTCCACACAGACACAGTCACTCCACACAGACACAGTCACTCACACAGACACAGTCACCACACAGACACAGTCACTCACACAGACACAGTCACTCCACACAGACACAGTCACTCCACACAGACACAGTCACTCCACACAGACACAGTCACTCACACAGACACAGTCACTCACACAGACACAGTCACTCCACACAGACACAGTCACTCCACACAGACACAGTCACTCCACACAGACACAGTCACTCCACACAGACACAGTCACTCACACAGACACAGTCACTCACACAGACACAGTCACTCCACACAGACACAGTCACCACACAGACACAGTCACTCACACAGACACAGTCACTCACACAGACACAGTCACTCACACAGACACAGTCACTCACACAGACACAGTCACCACACAGACACAGTCACTCACACAGACACAGTCACTCACACAGACAGAGTCACACACACACAGAGTCACTCACTCACACACACAGAGTCACTCACTCACACACACACACACACACACACTAGGCCCGCCCACAAACAAACTCACACAGAGTCACTCACTCACACAGACACAGTCACTCCACACAGACACAGTCACTCACACAGACAGAGTCACACACACAGACAGGTCACACACACACACAGACAGAGTCACACACACAGACAGAGTCACACACACACAGAGTCACTCACTCACACACACAGAGTCACTCACTCACACAGACAGAGTCACACACACAGACAGAGTCACACACACACAGAGTCACTCACTCACACAGACAGAGTCACACACACAGACAGAGTCACACACACACAGAGTCACTCACTCACACAGACAGAGTCACACACACACAGAGTCACACACACAGACAGGTCACACACACACAGAGTCACTCACACACACACAGAGTCACTCACTCACACACACACAGAGTCACACACTCACACACACACAGAGTCACACACACACACACACAGAGTCACACACACACACAGACACAGACACACACACACAGAGTCACTCACTCACACACACACAGAGTCACACACACACACACAGAGTCACACACACACAGACAGAGTCACACACACACACAGACAGAGTCACACACACACACACACAGAGTCACACACACACACAGACAGAGTCACACACACAGACACAGTCACACACACACAGACACAGTCACACACAGACAGAGTCACTCACACAGACACAGTCACTCCACACAGACACAGTCACTCACACAGACAGTCAGTCACGGCTGGCCCCTCTGCCACATGGCCCCTCCTCCCACAGTCTCCCCTACGACTCTCCGCATCCCAGCTCCTCCTCCCCATGGCGGTTCTCTTTCCCTTCGTCTCCAGCCTCCGTCTGGCTGCTCTCTTCCTGTCCGACACTTCCCTTCTTCTCCAGCCCGGCATCTCCCTTTCTGTCCACACACACCTTCTTATGCCCACCATCTCCCAAGAGTCCTGAAGATTATATGGAAAGTGTTTACACTTACAAGATTATTTCCATGCAGAGGGGGCAAGTTATGATGCAGAGGAGACCGTACCTAGCAATTAATAATACATCAAGCGCTTCTTATGCGTTATGGTTTGTGTAATATTGTTTTATTTCCATTAGGCTGTTGATTAATTTGACATTGTTGTTTATTGTTGATATTATCCTTAATGTACTCTTACCGTGTTATTGCTTTTTTCCCCCTCATTTTTCATTGTTTATTTCATTAGGCTATTGATTGAATTGACCTTGTTGTTTATTATTGCTATTCTCCTTATTATAGTTTGACCAACATTTTAATCTGTTCCCTGTTAAATTTAAGTATTATATTGTTTTGTATGTGTATGTCGCTTTGGACAAAAGCGTATCCATAACCATAACAATCATTACTATTCCTTGTATCCTCTATAATCAACATTAGAGGTTGGGAGTGCAAAGGTTTACAGTAGCAGGCAAAGTGTAGTTGAAGAAGGAAGTGGTGGAAGAAGGTGGAAGAGATGGAGGAATATAGTGGGAGTATGCGTGTGTGTGTGTTTATGTGCATGTGGGTTTGTATGAGTGAGGAGCAATACAGGGGCTAGTGTGTGTTTATGTGCATGTGGGTTTGTATGATTGAGGAGCAATACAGGGGCTAGTGTGTGTTTATGTGCATGTGGGTTTGTATGAGTGAGGAGCAATACAGGGGCTAGTGTGTGTGTGTGCGCATGTGCATGTGGGTTTGTATGAGTGAGGAGCAATACAGGGGCTAGTGTGTGTGTGTGCGCATGTGGGTTTGTATGAGTGAGGAGCAATACAGGGGCTAGTGTGTGTGTGTGTGTGTTTATGTGCATGTGGGTTTGTATGAGTGAGGAGCAATACAGGGGCTAGTGTGTGTGTGTGTGTGTGTGCGCATGTGGGTTTGTATGAGTGAGGAGCAATACAGGGGCTAGTGTGTGTGTGTGTGTGTGTGCGCATGTGGGTTTGTATGAGTGAGGAGCAATACAGGGGCTAGTGTGTGTGCGCGTTTATGTGCATGTGGGTGTTTATGTGCATGTGGGTTTGTATGAGTGAGGAGCAATACAGGTGCTAGTGTGTGTGTGTGTGTGTGTGCGCGCGTGTATGTGCATGTGGGTTTGTATGAGTGAGGAGCAATACAGGGGCTAGTGTGTGTGTGTGTGTGTGTGTGTGTGTGTTTAATGTAGGTGCATGTTAGGAGTGTCGGGATGTTACAAGCGTTACAGAGGTGCCCTCAGAATTTTACCAACAAAGAATCTTTATAATTTCAAATCAACTTGCCACGAGCCACAGTGTTTGTAGAAAGTTGTGGTGATGAGTACAATGGTGACAAAATAGATTGCAAACTGTTGGGCAACAAGTCCAATTTTCCACTAACTTTGAACAGTAACATTTGAGTATGACGTTTCAAATGTCAAGGAAAAAGACGACTTCTTAAAAGACTCTTTTTAAGAATATTTTGCTTCATTATATGTAGGTTCTCTCTGTCTATACACAGACATTTGAGCGACTGTTTTTGAGTTTATATTCTTAACAGGTTTAGAGTTGATCCCACTAATCATGGCGTATCTGATATATTATGACTACTTTAAGTAGTTTTTTTTTTATCTGGCAACAGGATCAAAGTTCAAACTATGAATCAAAAGACAATAATTTTTTGCGCTCAGTGACGGTCACTGGAAAATGTTAAAAATAACAAAAGGCGTGTCGAGACAGGCAAAGGCACAAAAAAAAAAAGTTCAGTGACAAGTCATTCTGCAGACAATAAAACCTTAAACTTTCCTTGTGGCCTTAGCGTACTCTTACCGTGTCCGGGTTTCCTTCAAGCAGTACGTTGATCGCTCTGTTGACATCTCCATTGCAGTCGTGCAGCGCAATCATGGATTCATCCTGGTCCTTGCCTGTGATGTCAATCAGCTGAAGGGGCACAGACAGACAGACACCCCAAATCAGCCACTGTCGTAAGCCAATGGTGAGCTAATGGCCACTATTCCATCTTCAAGATAAATTCAATTACATTTTTATTCATATCTAGAGCCATAACATTAAATATGTCTCAAGGCGTTTTATAGCACCCCGCTTGATCTATAGCTTGAAAATCTTCACATTATCTCCTAATCCAGCCGAAGTCATTTGGGAAGACCCAGGGCGCGGGTGCCTCTCGTTCTACTGGGGTTCATTAAATCAGTCAAACATCCACTGGCTGAACCTAACAAAACATCTCCGCCCATTACTTTGCCAAGATGGTCCATATTAAATCTTGAACTCCATCATTAAGCGTGCTAGCTCATCCATCCATCCACATCATCATCATCATCATCATCATCATCATCTCCGCTCCAAACCAGCCCAGCCATCTCTCTTTCAGTCTGCTCAGAAAGACCAAAGAACAGTCAAGGCAGGAAGAGAATACCAGGGAGCTCGACCGACAGCTCCACGGCCCGACGGAGACATTTAAAACTCCAGCCGCTCAATTAAACTGATAATTGGCCCGGTGCTCTTTCTATTCTCCAGTGCTCGCCGCAGCAAACCGTCTGGGCCATTAAACTGGCGTCTCTGTGCAGTTGCGTAACACAAAAGCTACACAGCACTGATCTTCGGCTGCTGAGCGGATGTGAATGCGGATGTCCAAACAAAAACTGTATTTGCTAAAAAAATAAAAAAATAAAAAATAAATAAATAAATAAATAAATAAATAAATAAATAAATAAATAAAATCACTGGTCTTTCGCTTGGGTAACGAAATGACAATCCATTCTAAATAGGGCTGGGACAACGCGTCGACGTAATTGATGATGTCGACGCAAAAAATACGTCGACGCAAAATATGAGCGTCGATTCGTCAAGCATAACGTGTGCTGCTAAATATTTTTACATTTTACACCTTCAGTGTTTTCCATACGTTGACTAATCTGTGGCTGGGCCCCACAAAATCAAAACCGACCACCACACATTGATGTTCTATGTTGTAGGCCTACTATTTAAATTAAAGATAAGAAAATAATTTCATTGAGCTGCACTTTTTACTCGCACAGCCTTTCCTTGCCCCGCCCGCTCTCTCTAGTAACGAGCCCACTGCTCCTCCTCTGCATGTGCATTTAACAAAATATTCACGATTGTTGAAGGATTGTTGTTGCCACATAGAAGCACTGCATAGAACACAGTGGGCTAAATAGCTATTAAATCCGCTTAGCATCGTGACCATGCTGCGCAAATTTGTTCAAAACGGCTGCATTAAAGTTAAAGTAAACTCTGCTAAGGTCTTATCACAACATAGTACATTGAGGAGACTAAACTAAGTTAAGTTACAGTATGCAATCAAGCAGTATCTCAATGCTAACGTTAGAATACTGTTTGGGTGTCAAGTTTAGCATGCTTACTTGCAGCTGCTTGTATTCGTTATGAAGGGCTCATTTTATTGACTCTGAATGTTTGCAAAATCACGATGTAAATGGAAAAGTGTTTTCCAAGACTTAAAAGTGCTTGTCCAAAGGAGAAGTACGAACCGTTATTTGAACTAACAACGTTATGAATTGCATCCACACATCAGCAGCCTTTTAACTGTGTTAACGTTAATTGCAAGGAATCCCACACGAACGTCTTAAAATGACAGGCACTCAATTAGACATACATACACTACTGAAATTTATTGAATGCTACCTCTGACTAAGAATGCATTACTTTGCACTTGTATAGTCTTTTATTTTGGAATCTTAATAGCAATAAACATATATTGCAATGTTAAAGAATTCATGTTTTTTTAATTTAGATATGTAAATAAACATGTATAAGTTGCTATTACTGAATTAATGGGGAGATAATCGATATCGAACTTAAAAAAAAATGAATCATTAGATTAACCGATGCATTGAAAAAATAAATTGCTAGATTAAAAAATAATCGTTTATCCCAGCCCTAATTCTAAATGTGTCTGTTACAAAGGAGACACTGTTGTCTAAGTCACTGTCACCAGTTTCCATTTAACCGTTTTTCTTAGTACAGTGTCTTACTCATTGCATTGCGTACCTACTGTTAAAGGCATATTTCTTCTTCTAGTTTAGGGTGACGCTCAAGCACTAACCTTTGAATAATTAAGTTTGACGTTTCCATAACCAATTGCCAAATGCATACCTATACCCAGACAAACACATGGAATGATGTGCTTTAATGACATCCCAGGGGAAATGAGATGCAAGTGGATACAGCGGCCGTACCACATTTGGGTTCTTTACTCAGACAGGACAGTGAGGAGCGACAGGAAGTTGAGTCATAGAGAGACGGGTGAGAACGGGAAATGACCATGGGTCGTATTTGACTCCTGGTCCCTGTGGGCACTTGGACCCAAATGTGGTACGGACGCTGCAGCCACTTGCATAACAAAGTTTGCAACTTTGTTGGTTGCAATGCAATTTCCCATTGCCAACCAACTAAGTTGTTAACAGGTTAGCAACTATGGTTTTGGGAAACGCACCCCTGATGCATTCTCTGTTCACTTCAGCCCATCCTCACACCCATCCCTCCACCTTGCAAAATAACCACTTATAGACACTATTCCATATTGGAAAATGAGTGTGCTATCAAACCAAAGATTCTATAGTTAACTAAGATGAATCATAAAACGATTCACCAATGGAACGAAATGCCACTAGTTCCGGACTCCTAAATAGCCGTGTCAAAACATAAACTTTTCTCTGAATAAGCAATAATAACATATACATATAATTTTATATACTATTTTACAGTCATTGTTTGTGTGTGATGCCAATGAAACACTCTTTCGGACACAGAATGAATAATTTCATTTTGCCCCGTTAACCGAGCTAGCTAGTTAGCTAGCTAACGTTACACAGTAAACGGAAAGTGAATGGGAATGTTTGCTAACTAGCTAGCAGCTAAGAACTTTGGTTAAACTTATATATTGTTGCAAACAAACCTGAAATAACATATGTTTAGCAACTTTGTGGTAGTCTACTAGTTCTAGCAAAAATATGTTAGGTTAGTTTATCAACCATCTCTGAGTCTAGAGCCTCTGAGAACAGGTGGCTGTGCACCAGAGCTTTGAGGAGACCGTGACAGATCACGAACAAAGCTATTTTTGTCTTTATTTGTTTCGTTGGAAAATACAATTTCAATGTCAGAATGTTAGGGAGACATGTGGCTTCTAGAAAATGGGTTCAAAACTTACATCGCCGAACGTAGGGCTAAGGGATTGGTCAAATTCCGTGAAAATGTTCATTTCTCCCATAGGAATACATAGACACTGGATCTCCTGCTAGACTCCTAAATAGGCGTGACAGTTTCGAACCCCACGTCACAACGTGCCAGAATTTACCCTCTTATGAATCGTCTCGCTTCATCAACCGTCTCTGATCAAACCGTTCACTTTTAATCGCTGGAGGGATTGCAGGAGTAGCCGGAGACCTGTAGGTCTGGTATGCAGTTATAAGCAGCACAGATATAGTTAAATGTGATAAAAACAAACGGGATACGCATGTGATACATGGTCAGATTTGCAACCTACTTCACTGTGCCTACGAGAGCAGCACAGAACTACTCAGATGGCACATCAAAAGGGCAGCTGTGCCCTACTGGTTAGCGCTTTGGACTTCGAACCCCGAGTGCCCTTGAGCAAGGCACCTAACCCCTCACTGCTCCACTAGTGCCACTGTTGATGCAGGCAGCTCACTGCGCCGGGTTTAGTGTGTGCTTCACCTCACTGTGTGTTCACTGTGTGCTGAGTGTGTTTCACTAATTCACGGATTGGGATAAATGCAGAGACCAAATTTCCCCTCACGAGATCAAAAGAGTATATAGACTTACTTATACACCAAAAGTTCCACACGTTGGAGGAAGTCAGTTTAAAAATGATGCTTTGTGTAAATAGTAAAAAAAAAAAAGGATATAAATCTTTCCCACCCTCACTAAGTACACTACTCTAAAAGGCAGCAGGACGATCATAGTAGAGCTGTGAAGTAGAAGTAGATCTTTGTGGTGTAGTGGCACAGCAATAGCATCGCCGCCTAAAAAAGGGTTAACCTAGCGTCGATTCCTGAACCAGATGCTGCTAGCTCTATCGCTTAGGATAAAAAGCGCCTGCTAGATCAGCTCACTTCACTTTACTTTCTTTGTAGGTCAAGCCTGGTTGTCTATCTTGAAGATGACAGTTCAATTCTGTGACACAGCTATCCCAGGCTTGACTGCATTCTTGAAAAAATCTTACTCTTAAGGAACAAAAAGGCTTTTCAGATAGAAACATGTGGAGTTGCCATCTGAAATAACCCACAGACCCCATTTTATGTACAAATCGAAATCCCCATTGTGAAAGCCCATTACTAAATTGCTGAGGGAATTCATAGCTTACTGACTCTGGGCTTTTAAGACAAAAGCAAAAAAGCCTAAGTGTCTCCATCTTACCTGTTTGACCTTTTCCTCAAAATCAGCATCATTGTGGTGCGAGATCATCTGCGCGAGTCGGATCTGCTCAGCAGTGGCCTACAGAGACAAAACAAGCACCGCTCAGAACTACAGACGAGAACATCAAAGAACCGTGAAGGGCCCAGGTACGTGAAATTGACAGTGAGCAGACACCTGAATTGCAACAGAGCACACAGGAGAACAAAGATGAAGGTTCTGGGCACAGAGAAAGAGGGAGAAGGAAAGAAACTTAACTGCACTGGGTGGCAACCTGGAGGTCTGCACTGCATTCATACCAACAACAGCAATGATTTTGGCTATTTTGCCTTTCCTAAAAATATCTGTCCTTAGTAACTGCAGCTCGTTTCTGAAGTAGCCTACATTGTCGGTCAAAGGACACAGCGTCGCAAATGACTAAAACAACTACAGTGGTCTGTGAGTTGCATTTCCTTTACCCCTGACATGCTGCAGCCATGCAAAAAGGATGTCACCAGCTTTATCTCAGCATGTACAAAGTGTGTCCATGCTTACATTTGCCCCCTGAGACCTTTTGGAGGACCTGAAAAAGCATGTCGGAGAAGACACTTTCCTTTGAAATACTGAACAGGAGATCAACTTGGGACACTAACTATAAACATCTTGCCTGCAGAGCTCTGCACTTGACGTCAACAATAATCTGCACTAAATACTCACACTTCCTCACTCGCACACACCCACCCATTAAGAACACTTAACAAAGCTCACAGACACATCTCATTCCTAATCATTTCACTACCTCCTTCTCAGATTGCAAAAGGAGTCAGAAAAAAACACACTGAAAAAGCGAGAGATTTTCCTATTATGAATGGCATGGTGTCAGAAGGGCGGTACCTGAGGCCTCTGCTTGTGCTGTGATTGGTTCTGTGTCTGTCCTTGTGTCTGCTCCCAGTTGCTCCGGGCTCGGCTTCCACCCACCGAAGTCATCATTTACAGTATATACAAATAACAGTATTTACAAAGGAATAACACCTGCAGAGAATAAATAAATAAATAAATAAATAAATAAATAAACAAACAAACAAACAAAGATTAGGAGTAATCCGGGCAATAGTCGGGATTTTGTTGCATGCCAAAATGGTCCTAACAATAGTATGCACCATTAATATGAAAGCTATGCATTTTCTACACATAATGTGTAACGCGCTTGTAGAAATGTGCATTCAGCGTAAAGATATCAGTCATTGGCCACCATTTACAATGACCATGGCGATGCCATCTTGCATAAATAGCCAACCAAGAATCACATGGCCGACCTGCTCCCAACTGTACATCACTTGATAAAAGCTGGCAATGGTTGCTATTTTTACGAGGTCGATGGGGAAAAAATGATTAGTACCATGCACAGAGACGTCGACTTTAAACACCAACGAATATAAGAAAACCGATGCCGAAGTTAAACCAGGTTAAGCCTCACTTCCGCCCACTGCTTGTTGTTAGCGAGCATGTGCTAGCAGCGCGGAAGAGCGAGACCATCCGATCTGATATTTCCTCCTCACGTCAACAAAACCAGATGAAGAGATGCGTGGCGTCGTGTTATCCAATGGCATTCACTCATACGGTATGTCTTGTCTGGGAAATAGCTTGACAAGACCGTGCAAAGCACATAGCTAGTTGTATTCGAGAGGAGGAAATTCGACGCAGCCATGGAGTCGCCCTCGTTTTTACGCCCCTGGTCAAGTGTAAAAGCCCCCATTTGCTACCGCGGTTCAGCAACACGCGGGTTAACCGCGGGAACAACTTGGAAAGATGGACGCTGTGATAACGGAGTGCTACCTAGCTACAACACACAACACAAAACTGGTTAATATGGATTAACGTGTCAGTGGCGAATGGCAAGCAACAAAATCAAATTTTCCCCGTGGGCCTACCTGGCCTTGTGAACTTTAAACACCACGGCCCAAATAACTGTAGCAACCTAATTAGATTTCACTAACTACCTAATAGCCATATAACGTTAGAGCTTTAACGATAAAGTGTGCATGAACATATAACGATAGACTGATATCACAGACATCCATATATGAACCTAGCATGCTATATATATATATATATATATATATATATATATATATATATATATATATATACATACACACACACACAGCATTTATGTAACACCGACCTTAAGAATTAATGTCACCAAACTAAATGGCTAACAACATTATCAGGTTATCCGAGGCCCTTTCGCTACACTCAGCATTTGTTGATACTTCACTAGGCTACCACGTTAATGTTACATCTAACAGGATGTTAGCTGAATTTACATCAAGAAGGTTCAGTACTCGACTAACGTTAGCTTGCGCAGCCATTACATTTTATTTCACAGGGTTAGTGTGTGCTCTCGTTAATACGTTAACGTTAGCTAATGTTAGACTACCTTTAGCTGCCACAGCTAAACAATGTGATATAACGACAGTCATTTGAACGCTCGTCTTGATGCAGCAGAGCTGCTGCCAATTGAAGACATTTTCCAGTTAAACTAACGTTAACTATGATAACGTTACTGCTAGCTAACTCTAACAAAGTTAGCAATAAAGCCCGTCACCTTAACATCAGCCGTGTAGTTGCCCAGCCAGCTATCTTAACACGACAGGTAATTTAACGTCAAGGGTTTATAACTTCAATTCCAGATTGAGATTAAAGAGACGATCGAGATGTGTGGGCCAAGGGGTCGCATAATGCAATATAACTTACTTACAGTAATGTTGTCACTATTATGTGATTGCTAAATTTTGAGATCCCTGTGCTACCTTGCTCGCTAGTATGCTATGTTAGCCAGCTACCATTGAGAGTCGTTCGTCGTCGCATCAGCCTCATGGCCTCATAGCTTGGCATACTCAGATCACCAACGTAAGCTAGCTGGCTACTTAGCCATCACTCCCACGCTAGTCCCTTTGAAGTTGACCACTACACTAATCAAAAAATGCCACGACCTAAAACAAAGCTACTGTAATACAATAGCCATTGGCGTGATAAAATAACGTTAGCCAACAACCCGTGACAATGTTTTTTAGTCAACATTCTGCGTCCAAGATCAGAATGTACCCATCCATGTGAACGTAACACTCCGTACACTGACAAACTTGATTCCGAGGCTTCATTGAGGCCTTAGGCCCTAAATAATGAAAATAAAAAACAAGCAGTATACTGACCAGAAACCCGGCTGGATGAAATTTCTAATGCCTTTACAACTGACCAAGCGGTCTAAAGATTGACCTCCTAGTCAGATATGAACAAAATCAAAATCCTCTAATCTCAACTTGATACACCTAGCCGATGATAAGGCCGAACCGACTCGCGCAGACAATAAGCGAGACTCGGAATTTACCTGTTTCTGTTCCACACTGACAACCTAAAGCGTCGTGTCACGTGGTTAACAGAAAGCACTGCAGCCTTCAGGAAGCGGACCCTGACCACGTGATACCTACCAAAACGATCAGATCGATTGACAGGTGGGCGCATTCACACAGTAGAGGATACTATCTGCATTAGCTACTGTACTATAATCTCCCACTAGTTTCAAGTAATATAGATATGTAGATTAGTCTACTATAGATGATGCAATTGAATTATAGGCCTGCACTCATTAGCCTAGAAGCCAAGCCATGTCATAATCCCCTATCGAAAATAGGCTATTCTAATTGTATTCACATCTTTATACCGTCTATAATCAATATTTATCATGTTTTGTGTGTGGGTTTTGCTATCACAATTTAATAGTCTCAAGTTGACCACAAGATGGCAGTAGCTACTTTTGCTTTAGGCCTAGCCTACGCTTACCTTAGGTAGGCCTACAATATGCTTGATTTTATGGCAAGCCATTTTAACATTTACCCGCTAGACTGGATATGTATTGCAGATATCTGTAATTTAGTTTTGTCTAGTCAAAACGAACATTTTAGATATCCGCAATTGAATTCTTCCTATCCATAATTGTAATTTCAGATATCCACAAAGACATTCTTCCTAGGACAAATGACGCCACATTTGCCATTCATTTCTATACATTTATCATTACGGATATCTACAATTCAGTTGCAGATATCCACTATGTGAATTACGGATATCTGCAATTGAATTGTAGATATCTGTAATTCCAGTTAGAGATATCTACAATTGGATTCTGACTAGTCATAACTCCTGTTGAAGATATCTTTAATTCACCTCAATTCAAGATATCTACATGTTCCTTTTCAGATATCTTGAATTAAGTTTTGACTAGGCGAAATGACATTGTAGATATTTGTAAATGGAATTATGACTAGTCAAAATGACGTTGTAGATATCTCAAACTGGAGTTAGGGATAGTCATAATTTGATTGTAGATATGTATTATCAAGTTATATATCTTGAATGAGTTTTGATTAGAGATATCTGAAATTGGAGATATCTATAACTTTCATTCTGCCTAGTCAAAATGTAATTATAGATATCTTGAATTAGAGTTTTGACTAGGCGAAAATGACGTTAGAGATATCTGTATTGCTATGCAAATTAGGCCCGCATCCCACTTTAGGCGGGAGCAGAGCATGTTGTTGTTCAAATCATCAAATCACATAGCACCTGTTAACTTTGTAATTAGCACTAATTAGCACCACGTCAGAGCAGCCAGAGGGTGAAGGAGTTTTTAATCGTCTTTTTAATGCTGCAGCCTAGGAGCTGGCAGCAAGAATTGATGATTCAATGTTGCTTTGATTTTTTCGATTAGGCCTACAGCCAACTAACCTGACCCTAGCCAGATGAATGTCGTTCCGCTTAGCTCCGCCTAGCTTCACTCACATCCATCTGGGACCTCTTCCATTGAGAGTGATTTCTCCAACCAACTTTATGGTTTAGCCAATCAGGACGCAGGGCGGGAGTTTCATAGATGTGACATAGCGTAGAAGCGACTGTGAGTCTGTTATTAGCGTCACGGGTTGGCTTCGATGTGAGTGGTTGAAGTAGCACGTCAATATATGACGGACAAGTGGCTTATTCAATCAGATGCAAGCATTTTTTGATTAGGCCCAGCCTTCTGAAGCAACACTTCAATGGATCGGTTCCAGATGGATGAGTGGAGCTAGGCGGAGCGAAATTGCCAGGTTAACAGCCAACACCATTATGAATGGAGTTTCCTGTAGATGGTGCTGGTGCATTTAGTAGCCTAGGCCTACTAATTTATGTAGGCTACAAAACAGATCAGTGATAACGTGAGAGTCTAATAAACCACACGGTGTCCCTGAGTTTGAGTTATTTTAGATGTCAACAATACATTACAGCCATGACTGCTTCTTCTTCTTCCATTCATAGAAATAAGGAAATAAGCCCACTTCTTCTTTGATTATGTTGGGGAGGGGAAATTAGCCTATGGACAGAGAATGTCCAAGTAGATGGGCTCTGCTACGGATCTAAAGAGCAACGTCTTGCACAATAATTTGCACTAGTCATAATGACGTTTGAGATATCTTCACCTTTCATTTTGCCTAGTCAAAACTGATTAAAGATATCTGCAATTGTCATTTAAGATGTGTGACGAGTTGAGTGTTGTTTTCAATGTGATGACAGATATCTGTTGGCTAATTCAGTTTTGCCTAGTCAAAACTAAATTACAGATATCTCTATCTGATGTTTCGACTAGTCACAATTACGTTATAGATATCTTGAATGACAATTCCAACTATCCAAAATGTAATTGCGACTAGTCAGAATGACGTTGTTGATATCTACAATGTTAATTCCATATAGTCAAACTTAGCGGGTAAATGTTAAAATCGCTTGCCATATGATTTTTAACCTTTACGAAGCCATTTTGATGGTAAACGAACAGCCAAGAAACTTGAAGGATAGCGGCCCGAAGACATCTTGCAAGAATCGTGAAATATTACCTTGTCAGTAGATAGTTAAGAACAGAATTATTCAAGGCAAAATGGCAAATATTGATTTAATGTTGATTTTCTCTTGACCAATATGTTTGTTATGACTGAAAATGGCACTGCCACATGCCAAAAGGTTGCAAGACAATGTGGTAGAAACATGGAATCAGAAAAAGAAACGTTTTTATCTTTTTAAATTTTTTATGAAAAATTGTGTCCAAAATTATTCATACCCTTTTTAAATAACCAATGGAAACATCTTTATTTGCCATCATAGCTCTCAAAATGGTTCTTATAATACCTACCAAGTTTTTAGGAAGGAATGATTCTTTTCCATCACTCTGGCCTTGTGCTGACTTTTTATGGATTTTATGGAGTGGACTCTGGCTGGGGCACTCTAAAATGTTGATATAGTTCTCTGTTAACTATTTCATGCCTTGTTACAGTAGGCTGTATGTTTTGGATCATTGTGTGGCTTAATGGTCCAATGCCACTTATTGGGGCAGGTCTCTCGGCAGACTGCCTGATCTTTTACTCCAAAAATCTTAATGTAGCACTTTGTTTTAGTGTTACCATTTGCTTTATAAAGGTCCTGAAATACCTGAACCTGCATAGTAGGCCTATACCTTTAATGATTTTGAATATATGAATATTGATCTTCTATAACATAAAAGCAATGCACTTGCATTTCAGATTTTCATTGTCCTTTTGGCATATCATTAAAAAAGAATAGCATGGGGAACTTAATTACATGATGCACATAACATTTAGAACACAATATTCGTTGACAGCATCAGGCCTTTTTCAATGGATTTTATTTCCTTCAGGGTGGAAGAAAGGTTAACACCACAAGAAAGGCAAAGATAAAAAGTAAATAATAAAAAAACAAAACTTTATAACTGTACAACATTGTTTCACAGTAGGTAATGCGGGATCAGCTAAAGAGCTGCATTTTAATACAACAATAAATAACTTAATTTATACAGCTGCAGGCACTATTTGTATATCTAGTAAATGATTCCCCAACACAGCATATAGATGAATAATCTCTGTAAGATAGCCCTGTGTCATGACATGATATTAACATGGTAACAGGACACTGAAGAAAAAAAAGACACCATTGTTGAAATAATGTATTTTCAGGAAACAGGAAAGCCTATCTCTAGATCTCCCATAGTCTCGTATTTCACAAAAGGATATGGTTTCGTTAAAATCCCCTCCTAAAAATCTCTTACTAAAATCTCCTCCTTCTAAAATACTAACCAAAAAGAATTCATGAATAAAGCAAGGAAAAGATAGATTATTAATGTTCAGACAATTTCATCTATCTATAGATCTACATTTAAACTAAAGCTCATGCAATCAAAAGCCTATTATGACTAACATTGTGACCTTCTGTAGCTGCTGTTTAGTCACCAGATCTAAATAACTGCTTAATGAGCCTCTTTGTCATGCATATAGGTCTTTACTCTGGGGAAAACCTGGAGCCTATGAAACTCGGGTGCCAGAATGGAACTAACCATTGACCTGGGAGGCAAAACCTTTGTGAATTGAGGGTTTATAATGTTTGGGTTCAATCATTGTCTCCCCTGGGAGGAGACATTAACCTTGGAGCATCCTGAGCATCCTGAGCTCATGCACAAGTTTTCATGGACCTTGCAATCAGGCCAGAGACCAGCTCTGAAATGGTTGTGTGTGTGTGCACGGGTGTGTCCCCCTTCTATCATGTTATCAGATGTAGTATCCAACTCTCTACTTCTTTCTACTTTCTACTTATATATATATATATATATATATATATATATATATATATATATATATATATATATATGACAGTTTGTTTCAAGAAAACAATAGTGGCTACTTTGCGGCAGATTTGCTGATAAGATTCGCTTCATTGGCAGGTCAGAAGAGCGCATCAATGCTGTCAAAAGGGGCCTCTGCTCAGGACTTGATCTCGATGACTTTGATGAAAGGCAGGGACTTGTTGGTGGGACTGGTAGGCGTGAGGGGTTTGCTGAAAGGAAATATAGAGGACATGAGGAACAAGTGGAATGGTATAGAAATGGAAGTGTAAGTGTAGATTTGGTTCTTTAATGTGATCTCTGCATTCTGAAATTGAATTGAAACTAACTGTAAAGGGTTCCACAAGGGAGAAAATAAATCTTCTCTCTCTTTGTCTCTCTTCTCTCTCTCTCAATATTCTTTTGGTCACATTTAGATTTTACTTTGCACTGTGTCTGAACTTGTGCCTGTTTGCCTTGCTCCCCTGTGCAGTTGCCAGGCAACAAAATAAAATGGCTGCCCGAGTAAGATAGCTGCCTCTGTTTGTAGTTAAAAACAGTTAGTTCCCAGGTCTCTTGTCTCTCTCACATCAGTTATTGACACTTATCACCAAGGCGTGATAGCTTGGCCACCCAACCATAATTCCTTGTATACACAAGTATACTTGGCCTTTAAACCTGATTTACATTTGACTGATTTACATGTAAGATGTCCCTGTTGTGTTGTGTCCCTGTGTTTTGGTATGCTGTTTTAACTGTAGGCTACCTATAGACCACCTGCGGACTTTGCAGAGATGTTTGCTGCTGCGGCTTCTGGTCTCCCAGCAAGAAGTCCATCTGATCGTGCATCTCACGGTTCTGTAATAAAGACATAAGAAGAGGGGAGATATGAGGAAAAGATTGCAAACACATAATAGCTATCATTATGTATGGATGCACACACACACACTGACACACACACACACACACACACACACACACACACACACAGACACACACACACACACACACTGACACACACACACACACACACACACACACACACAGACACACACACACAGACACACACACACACACACACACACACAGACACACACACACACACACACACACACACACACACACACACACACACACACACACACACACACATACAAAGCGGAGAGCTGAACAGACCTCTGCCTCCAGGAAGGCCACTTTCTCCTCCAGGTCTCTAATGTGACGATCTCTCTCCTGGATCACAGTCCTGGAGTTTTGCAGCTGGAAACACAGACACATCATACCAGTTACATTACAACATCCATATACAATTAAAACACACACACACGTTTGTATGCCCATACTCAGATACATACGGATGCAAGCAATCACACAAACAAAATGGGCACACATATACACAAACAACTGCATAGAGACCACATGGAACCAGCACAGACTGCCTAATGGAAATGTACAGTATAAAGCCCCCCCTGCAGATGTCATGATAATTGGCCACAAGGGAGAAACGAGAGGAGTTTTTTTTTTAATCATTTATTCATGTGTGGCTTTACACCACTCATCTCTGCTCTGCTCTGTGACACACCCCCTCACAAGCCAGCAAGTCCCCCAGCACGCCACAACTGCACTCTCTGTCTCTCTCACTCTCTCTCACACACACACACACACACACACTCTCTCTCTCTCTCTCTCTCCATCCTTCTGTCACACATGCTTTCAACTTTCTCACTCTCTCTCTCTTTCTCTCTCTCTCTCACACACACACATACACACACACAAATACTGTACACACACAAATACAATGACAAAGCTCTTGCTTTGTATTATATTTTACTGAAATAAGTTTTGCTACATTTAACTACACAGTGTAAAAAAATTGTGACATACTATATAGTTATCATAAACACATTTTGTCCTGAGGTGCGATTTTGTGTGTATGTCTGTTTGTGAGGGTCTGTGTGTAGTGTGTGTGTGTGTGTGTGTGTGTGTATAGTGTGTGTGTCTATCTATGTGCATTAACATATGTATATTCTAACCTGTTCAATCATGTGTCTGACTTTCCTCTGTTGGCTCTTGAGCATGTCGTCTAGATGGTGGAGTTTCTCTTTGAGCACGGCCAGTTCCTTCTCCAGCTGCTCCGACCTGACAAAGAACAACATGTGTCCGTTACCTTGGTAACCACACCCCCTTCCTGTCACAACGCCGTGCATGATCCGCTGCTTTGATGGAGCCATTTAAAGGATTTTAAAAATTAATTAATATTACACTGTTTTTCTCTGGAATAAACAACATAAACAGAACATAGCATGCAATGGAAGGTGTGCATCAATAAAGTGGATTTGGGACATGATACAGTGGATAGCATTACTGGCTTTTCTTGCTCTGTAGGAATGGAATGATGGCTTTGGAACTAGAATTAATCTCTTATTGAGCTATCATCGATAACAGAGTAGGATGCCAGAGCAGCATCACTGTGCACCACCACTAAAATGGAAAAAAGTATATATATATATATATATATATATATATAAACAAATTATCCATCCAAGTGAGTGTATCCATGGTGACAGGACGCTCACCTCTGCTGCTCCTTCTGTCCCCCTTCCTTCTGCATTTTCAGCTCCTTCAGCTCAGCCTCTCTGGCGGCCATCTTGTCGCACAGGGCGCTGCTCTCCTCCTCCATGGCTCCCAGCAGCTTCTGCAGCTCCTGCACCTGTTGTCCGCGGGTCTCGGCCTCGGCCTTGGCCTCTTGCTCCTGCTCGGCCTGCTCCTCTGCACGCTGGCGCCATGTCTCGATGCTCGCCTGCAGGGGGCACCAACACATACATATTGCAGTGAAAAAGGGCTCACAAGCTGAAAGACCAGACAGTGGTGTAGGTCTTTGTGTTTGTAAACAGTCATTTGTGTGTGTGTGTGTGTGTGTGTGTGAGCAGCTCTACAAGTCTTCTACCATGTTAATGATTCTTTAATGTTACCGGAGAATGTGCCACTTTATAGAACTCTTATTTTGTTTATATTTTTAAATTCAATAACTATACGTCACTCATGAAATTCATATATATTTGGGCTCATTTTAGACATGAACATTGTCCATTACAGCCTCCATTACATGTGGTTTTTCCAGTGAGAATTAGGAACAGACTCTGGACAGCCCTGGAACACTAAAGGCAGCTTTGACCTGACATAGCCTACTTATGAGGTCACTCACATTTTTCACATTCTCATGGACTCAACCACAGACCATTGCATGGGCAGAATTTCATTGTTAAAAACGTCTATGTTTGACTATGAAACATAACAGTGAAAAGAGAATATGAAAAAGACAGTGGAGAGTGAATAAGCGAAAGCAGCTCGTAGATGGATGATTGTGTGAAAAAAGGAAAGCATGAATTAAAGATTAAAGTTAATTCAGGAGAGGATTCAAAGCAGAAGCCTGCCATTATAATTATATTGTTATTATTCTATATCTTTATTATATATATATATATATTATACAGTGGAATGTTAAGTAAACATAACAACAGGTAAATAGGAACACCAAGTCATTAAAAACAAAGACAATATAAGACAGGCATTATGGGCTGGTGTCCTGTATATGGATAAAGCTTAGTTGTATAGACTGATTAATCCATGTTCCTAAATGTGCACTAAGGCCATTTTGATCAAATACACTTTTTTGACCAATAAAACAAAATCCCTGCGCACTCTGTGTTTTTGGATCCCAGGTGCTGGTGATACACAGGAATATCAGATTGTCACCACACATTGGTATATTATGTAATGGTATTATGAATTGTTTATTCAGAGAGAACCACGCATTTCTGGTATATTATGTAATGGTAATATTATGAATTGTTTATTTAGAGAGAACCACACATTTCGCTGCAAGCTTCTTCAGGTTGGCTCTCTGACTTCGCATGACGGCCACAGGTGAAATAAGCAATTATATTGTTACATGACCTCAATCTTGTTCAATTTTTTTTTCCGTTGTTCACTCTAAATAAACAATTCATAATGTTACACCAGTGTGCGATGATGATCTTTACTTTTCAATACTTTTTGTCCAATTCAGCAAAAGTAAAGGAAGGCAGGAGGAGGGCCACAGTAAGACGGAGGTGAAAGCAGAACGTTAGTGTTTAGTGGGTCTGACCTGCAGTATGTCCTTCTCTTCTTGGTGTCGTTTCTCGGACTCCTGCAGCTTAGCGTACAGGCGCCGCGTCACCTCCCTCAGCCTCACACACTCATCTTCCTCATTCTCTTCCTCCTGAGACACACACACACACACACACACACACACACACACACACACACACAGAGAGAGAAGAGAAAAGAATGGCAAATAAATGGATTTACTTTATAATATATTGCCATGGGAAGATTCTGCCTTTCTTTTGCAATATTAACATGTATTTCAATAGCCATGGCAATTATCTATTATAGCATAGACCTAAACTGTCCAGACTGGTTAACAACCTACACACAGTCAGTGTGAGAGATGTTGCTGAGACAAATGAGCCATCGTGTCTTGGCCTCTTGTTTACTTCTGTATCCTGGCAACCACAAGCTTGGAACGCCCATTTGTCTCCCTCTTGTGACGGTCGTCTGACCGTAAACTCAGCGTTAGAGAGTGAAAGGGGCTTTAGAGAGTGAGACAGGGCAACATAGCACTCTTCAGAGCCACAGAGGTGAGGCTTTTCACAGTGTGGGGCCACATAAGTCTGAGTGGACTTGGATTCAGAATGTAATAACTTCTTTAGTTGACATGCAAAGATGGGCATACTGTGTGGGATTCTGCCCCGATTTTAGAAACAACGAAATTTTTTTAACAAACTTTAGAATTGGCCGAATTCCCATCCAATTTCACAACGCGTGATTATAACACAATTATATATTTTTTAAAAAATCAACATTCCAGCTTCGGGTTGGATTTTTGACATGAGTCGGAATGTTTTGTCGGCTGTCTTGCAGCGTAAGCAGATTTGGACCCTCAGTGTGTGAGCATGGCAATTGTGACCGACTGAAACTCTTCATAAGCTGGGCAAAGAGTCTGCCCAGAGTTGAATATCTCATGCGTTTGTAATGGAGAGGAAGGTGTTACTGTAAAAGCTTCCGTCTCTCCCAGAGAGAGCAGAGCAGGGGTGAGGTCATGGGCACGCTCTTAATGGCTGCCGAGTCTACTGTTACACACACACACACACACACACACACACACACACACAAACACAGATTAGCCACTGATGGAGCCCATTGACCTCACTGTTACTCAGCAGAAATGGGAAATAATATACTAAGAGCCTGTGTGAACCATGGCAATTATTCTGCCATTTCACAGTGCATTAAGTTTGTGTGTGTGTGTGTTTGTGTGTGTCTGCCAGTATTTGTGTGTAAACACACCTCCTTTTTCAGCAGGCAACCTGCCTGGACAAGATATAATCTGTGATGTCCACAAAATGCAGTTTCAGTACTTAGTGGCATGTAAAGTTGTATCTGGTTTAAAGGTGCCATGTGTAAGAATTGAGGTAAAAATATCCAAAAAATGAGCTACACGCATCAAAAGAATGGCAGGAAATAAGGGTGATGATGTCATTAAAAAAATGACAAGGTATAGTGCTGAAGAGATATCAACCTGAATTAGCATGCTAAATTACTAGCCACAGCCCGACAAGTGTCATAATACCAACCTCGGCCATGGGAGGCAGTATGCGGGTAACATTACCGCCAGCCAAACTGTAATACACGTGTCTCGGTTGTTACTCTAGGGTAGACAAACACACTTTCTGGAGGTATACTGCCCCATCTTTTATGGAATGTGGAGTATGAATTGATTTTTTGGCAGACATTACACATGGCACCTTTAAAGCTCAGTTTTGTTTTCACAAATCATGTCTTGGCCAAAACCATTATGCTAGAAAGACATGAAATCTTATTGGGAAAAATAAGATGCAGTTTCTGCAGCCTGTACTTTCCAAACATCTAAAGTAATCTGCTAAATTAATACATGTAAACTTAAATGCAGTTTCAGGCATTTGAGTAAGTGAACGATTAATTGACTTTGAGTGACTAGACTTACCCTGGTCAGAGGTGGATCGACAACATTGCCATTGATGATCACTGATTGGATGCTGGCCAAATTAACTTTGAAGCCATTGGTTGGAAACTGATGGAATAGGAAGATGAGATATAGAGTCATATAGAGATCTTATGATGAAGATGATGAATTAAACAACCAAACACACTGCACACGACAGAAGACATAACTTATTTAATCACCTCGTTGTTATTATTGTTGTTATGTCTGGCTGCCATTTGCTCCCGAAGGCTTTTCAAACAGTACCGGACCTATGGGGTGGTTGGACAAAGTTACATATATGCATACATTAATACACATATAATATACTGTACATATATACACACACAGTATACCCAGACACACAATAAACACACTCACACACACACACACACACACACACACACACACACACACACACACACACACACACACAAACACACACACTTGTCTGGGGTTGATTCTTTGCACAGGCACAGACACAGACAGTTTAAATTCACATAAACATTCCAATTCAGCCTGACCTCTTGTATCTGAGACACCTCGTCTGTCAGCATCTTGACACTTTGTCGTTGTTTCTTCTCTTTTTCTGATGGCTTCTCCAAGTAGACCTTCAATTCAGACAGAACAGAATTTAGCAATACATAATCTATTTAACACATAGCAGTTGTATACAACATCTATTCACACATAGCAGGAACACACACACACACACACACACACACACACACACCCACATACAAACACAACCACCAAAAATATACCCATCGGACACTCCCAATCACATATGCAATCATAAGCACACACACTCTTTAGATACACAATCATGATTCACCCTCTTTAGACACACACTGGGAACACAGAGGACTTTCTAGCTACCTTGATGACCTCAGTCTGTTCTAGTGGCGGTGGCAGTGGCAGTGGCTCAGGCTTCTGCTGCTGTCTCTCAGAGGAAGGCTGCTAGAGTGGAGGAAAGGAGAGCAGAGTGGAGGAGCCCTTGAGAAAGGGCACTGAACACTAATTTGATCATCACTGGCAAAGATAATCTCATTTCAGACGACATCAGCCCGAGATCCGGTTGGCCCGGAGACGCGTTCCATAGCGCTACCCCTCCCCTCATATCCAAAAGGGAGAATCCAATTTCACGCCATTTCAATCGCACAAAGTGACAAAGTAAGCTACAAAAACATATTTTGAAAAAAGGAATACATTAATTATGCTGGGAGTCTGATCCCGTACACTCTTAAAACGAATGTGTTGAAAAAAACACAACTTGCGTTTTCAATCCATATCTGTGTCCAGATAGGGACAACACAGTTTGTGTTGTTTCCATTTTATATTTGTTACACAATATGTGTTGAAATAACACAACTTGCATTGTTTTTTAACACATGTCTGTATCCAGATAGGGACAATTTGTTTTAAGAGTGTACAAAGAACCATATGAATCTTATAGCAATTTGGGACAAAATATGATAGTAATATAGGAATTCTATACCAATCTTATAGTATTTTGGGAGATACTACAGAAGTACTTTCAGACAGGTATTACAGAACATCACAAGTATACACTACTATAGAACTACTATAGAAATCTTAAGTATTACTATAGTTCTTTTTCATACATACTTTTGAATGGTTCCAGTTGGTGTCCTGAAGAGTGAATGTCAGCCGCCCACACCTCTCCTGAAGGAAGACACAAATGAAGGAGGGATGAGAAGAAACTCACGAAAGTACGGTGACAGGAGGGAGGGGTTTTAAAACCACGGAGGAAGGTGCTCTATATCACACACACACACACACACACACACACACACACACACTCAAGGGTCTTGGAAGCAGGTGCTCTATATCTTTACCTTTGGACATATCACACAGTATGATCACAAGATGTCTTTCCCTTAAAAATGGCAAGTCATTGGAAACACTTGGGGAATGACCTCACATATTCGCTAGCAGACTATACACTCATTCATAACTTATTGACACAGCAATTCACAGGAATAGCCCACAATTCAGATGCCTAAACACCCACATGCTGTGTGTCAACACACTCAACAAATCAAACACACTTCACACTTTTGCCGTAGTGTGTCCACCTCATGACATCAGCTAGTTTCCTCCATCAGAGATCTGCAATGCCACTACAACTTAATACTGAATGTACTTGTGCAATCCTATTCCGTTTTTAATGTAGTGCATTACGTTACAAGCATTGAGAATAGCCGGATGGCTGAAACGTCTCTTGCTCTATTAAAACCAGTTGCTCCTTTTTTGTAAGACTTTGTCTAGTCTTTTTGTCAGAGTGCGAACCACTTACAGCTTCATCAGTGCATTACGTTAGGACATGTCTGGTATAATGTATTTAAAGTATAAAGTATATAAAGTATTGCAATCCTATTCCATTTTTAATGTAGTGCATCAGGTTTTAGTGCATTACGTTAGGAAATATCAGGTATAAAGTATTTAAAGTAAAGCGACTAGTGGTGTACATTGGGTTATGTCATCCTTCATTATATCATGTTGGCTTATGTTATTCTTCCTTCTTGCATGCACGATGGCCATGCGTGTAAAATGCCACCGTGAATGGTGAATTTGCATTTTGGCTTATGCAACGGTGTTGATTTAAAAGCTTCATGTTGACGTGACTGATCATTTGTCAAACATATTTGGTGACAGGCCTCCAAATATTCCCTTTTAGACAGCGCCCCCACCCTTGTCAAGGGAAGAATAATAGTTAAACTTGCCACGGTTTGTTCTCAGGTAGGCTAAACAAAAGCCAAACTCAAATGGTTAAGGGTGAAAGGCATGTTTGAATGGGGAGGATGAAACACTTTCTTCTCAGGAAAAGCCTAATAGCCAAAAGTTATGTAACTCTGTTGACATTGCAGAACACGTCCTTACAGTATCAGATCAAACTGACAATGAATGCTTCACAGGCATGCATTATGCTGTGTGTGTTTAAGTGATTGGCTTCATGCATTATGCTGTGTATGTTTAAGTATGTGATGCTTGGCTTTGCAGATTTTGCGCCTCCACCCACTCTTTTAGCACCTGGTCAATATCTTGTCTTGTCAAAGGACAAATATATACAATAAAGACAAAGTATTATGAAACTGTCTTGCACTACGTCTCAAAAGAGAGATATAAACTCTTTTGATCCCGTGAGGGAAATTTGGTTTCTGCATTTATCCCAATCTGTGAATTAGTGAAACACACAGTGAGGTGAAGCACACACTAATCCTGGCGCAGTGAGCTGCCTGCAACAACAGCGGCGCTCGGGGAGCAGTGAAGGGGTTAGGTGCCTTGCTCAAGGGCACTTCAGCCGTGCCTACTGATCGGGGTTCGAACCGGCAACCCTCCGGTTACAAGTCCAAAGCGCTAACCAGTAGGCCACAGCCTGCCTTGCAGGTAACTTTCTGCTGATAGGTTTATCCAATGGGTCCATTTGAAATTAAATCCATGCAACTGAATGTTCCTGAAACACAGAGAGGAAGATGTGTCCTAAATTAATGTGGGTGTATAATGCAACGAATGTAGCCTAATGACACATAAAAGAATCTCCCTCAGGCTAAGCTTAAGGAGCCCGTACTGCTTTTGTTGTTTGTGCATGTGTGTATATGTGCATGTGAGTGTGTGTGTGTGTGTGTGTGTGTGTGAGACATGTAACTCTTACCCATTATGTTCTTTTAAAAAAAAATAAAAAAATACACATGAATTAAATAAAGCACAAATCAAAAGAAAGAACAGGACAGGATTCTCCCGTCAGTGTTATAGAGTGTGTTCAGGACAACGAATAAGAAGCACACTGAACAAGTACACTCTTGCTTCCAAACCTCTAAGTAGCAGGTCTGAACAGTAGCACATAAATGAGAAACTGCTGCTTTGTACTGTATTTGTCCCTGGCACAGTCTTGATGTCCTTTGAACGTCCTCATTTTAGGCAACATTTGCATAACACATCTGAGTCCTTCTCAGCATTGCCCGGCTTTCACTGGATTCTTCAAATGCACATGCAATCAAATGTGTGTGAGTGCACCTGGACATAATGTACAATACAAGAGTGCACACACACACACACACACACACACACACACACACACACACATTTGCCTGCCAGGTGCAGTACAGGTGTTCCCTCTTCAGAGCTTTAGCAGTGTCTCCCTTTTCCTGTTCTGGGCACCTTTTAGTTGACAGGTTGGCCATTTTAAACCCTAAATCACACACACACATCCATACAATCACCCGTGTTGCGTGTGAGCAGAGTTCTGGTGCTGTTTTGAGAAAAGGGACTAATACATTCCTGCTGTTATATGTCACCACATAAAAGAGATGGCAAAGTCTCAATGCAAATCAGGCATTCCATTCCTAACCTCAGTACATGGCTGACGACAACGTTGTGCAAACACTCCCCCAGATCACACAACACACACTCCAACAACTGAATAATGAATAAATGCTATGATGAATGCAAATCAACTTCAGTTACACAACTTCCAAGGAATGTTGCCACAGAAGTAAATATTCTAAGGAATACAATTGAATTTCAGTTACAGGACTGACAAGGAATGTTGCCGCAGAGAATATTTTGGTAAGAAAGAAATGGAAGCAAATGGCACATCATGCTCCATCACAGTTTTGAAACCTTCTCCATACCTACCAAACATCAAAATATGGAATACAAGATCAAGTGATTTTTTTGTAAATCTAACAAATTGGGGTAAATTGGGGGCAGCCGTGGCCTACTGGTTAGCGCTTCGGACTTGTAACCGGAGGGTTGCCGGTTCGAACCCTGACCAGTAGGCGCGGCTGTAGTGCCCTTGAGCGACCTTACCCCTCACTGCTCCCCGAGCGCCGCTGTTGTTGCAGGCAGCTCACTGCGCCGGGATTAGTGTGTGCTGAGTGTGTTTCACTAATTTACAGATTGGGATAAATGCAGAGACCAAATTTCCCTCATGGGCTCAAAAGAGTATTTATACTTACTTATACTTATGCAAGAGCAGTCTTTTGACTGCAGGACAGCAGAGACCCCTACCCTGGGCCCTGTCACATGATATTAGCTGAGACCGATGCTATCCTCTGCATTCTGAACCTGGATGATCATAGAAGACTGTGATATGGTGACCCTCTGCCTTATATAATAAGGCAAATGTATATAATAAGGCCCTATGTCTCTTTACCTGTAAACATAACGGACTGGTAGACGTCGAAACATGGCAAATATGAGTCTGTAGGACTATACATGGCGTCGTTCTCAAACACAGCCAGACAAGGTATATATGGGCATGGGGCATGGAGACCCAGGGAGAAGGACAAATCCCTGGCCATCTAAAGGAAACTGTACGGAAGGAACTGAGTCACACTTCTGCCTGGCACTGCATGAGTGGGCTGGGGGGTGGGGTGGGTCGGGTGCGGTGATGTGGGGTTGAGTGGAGAGCATACCTCCAGGAGAGCATTTTAGATGGGTGTCTACTCCCTGTAGCTTCTGGCAGGGGATTATGTTATGTTACGGTTATGTTTCAGCGATTTGCTATTTCCTCTTGCTATCTTGTGTAATGCTTAATGGTCAGCTGGCTGGGTAGGGAACGTTGAGGTTTCCCCTCATATGTCAGCAGACACACCCGAAGGGAAGAACTGTGCAGCACCTGGCAGAGGGAAGAGTGGGCTGTCTGGGCAGGTATACTGTCGTTGCCTGAGCAGGTTTACTGCAATCATGGTGGAGGTGAGACAGGTAGGCAACAGAACAGAACACATAAGAACACCCACACACTCTCTCTCACATACACATACATATATATGGGGGGGGGGCATATACAGTTGTTCCATATACAATAACTGGGTGACTAACCAAGAAGACTCACAGGCAGAGGGAAGAGTGCTCTGTCTGAGCAGGTTTTACAACCACAAGATGCAGCTATAGCATGCTGGGGCAAAACGTAGCAGTGGGGAGTTAGAGGTGCGTCAGTAGCCCTGCAAGGCTGAGCTGACCCTTTCATCCTCTTCCAGCGAATCACAGTGGAGCTGTACGCCCACTGAGGCGAGGCGGGAATGGGGCAGAAACCCGGGAACGGCAATAAAAGCTTCAATGAAGAGCCTACAGCAGCACAGTAAGGAACGGCTGTGTGCAGGCTTGTCCAAATGATTACATAATCGCCTGATCACAACTAGTTGATCGGAGATGGAAATTAGCACCAGCCCACAGCCGAGCGCTGGTATGATATGAACGTGGCTGGTAGATTTCAGACACGAGATACACAATGATCTACTATTGAGTGGCTGGTGAATTTGACCATTTATTTGAAAGTGGCTGATTTCTAAAACTCTAGCCGTGCGTGCTCCCTGTAAGTAATGACTCAGGTGAAGTTCAGGATGTGAGTGTCCATGACTCACCTATATAGGGGCCTGGGAGAGGCATGCCTTACAAGGACAGGAGAGACCAGCCCGCGTGAAGGTGTAAAGATCAACCCGCATGGGCAAGAAGACGCGATTAAGAGACCATGGGAGTGTCTGGGAAGAATGTTGTTCTTTCGGTGTGGTATTTTTTGTTATGATAGGCTCGCATGTGTCACTGTTTGTCCATGACAAAAACACCAGACACTGTTATCCTCAACAGCAGACATAGCAGACTCTTGAGCAAATATCTCTAATATAGGGGTATATAGTTACAAAGCCAACAATTGTGTATGCTTGTCATGTGTGCGCAATGTGATCTATATCAGGCATGTTTGTGTACATAAGTATGTGTGTATGTACCGGTTTGTATGTGTGTGTGTGTGTGTGTGTGTGTGAGTGTGTGTGTGTGTATTTGTATGTGTGCACTTGTGTGTGTATTTACTGTTCGTGTGCATGTGTGTTTGACTGTGCATGTTTGTTTGTACAGGAGGTAAGTGTGTGTGTGTGTGTGTGTGTGTGTGTGTGTGTGTCTGCGTATATTGTCAGTATTGTCTCGCCCTTCTGTGCCGTGACAGAGGTGGGGGAATGAGGTCAGAGTCTGAGATTCGGTCGAGACTTGAGGACCCGGCTGTGGAATGCAGACTAATGCTTTTCAGCAGATATAAGAGCCAAATCCAATGCCTTTCACATCTGTTCTGGGCAGACATGACGCTGACACAGAGAATCCATTCAAGCCACATGTCTTAATCAAACTCCCTTCAGACACCATTGTTCCTAACCTATGATGATGTTATGTTAAATGCCGTATCGCGTTTGAACATATCACAGACACACATGCATACATACATATACAAAGCACAGACGCACGCATGCATGCAAAGCACACACACACACACACACACACACACACACACACTCTACACACACAGTACTTTGAAGAACAACGCTATAGCCACGCCTTGCCTTGCCATTTGAACACACAGTGTTCTTTTCCTCAAAACACACACACACATGCAAACACACCCCTTCAACACCCATTACCCCCTCCTTAGCCTGTCACTCACAAGCTCAACCCATATAATAAAGACTGATTATGTATATCTCAGGGAGATGGCGCATGACCCAGACTTCCTACCAAATAGAATGGATCAAACGGTTGGGCTAATAAAGGATTAATATCATTCTCACAAGTTTTGAACAAACACATGGTGGATACATATGAAAATATAGCTTCAAGATACGACTTAGATAAAAAACACTTCTTCAAATATCTACAGGTCAGAAGTTATGTTAAGGAAAACTTAGCGGAGCAAACAGAAAATGATTTAGTACAATATTTAATTAAGAATAGGAATACAGGTAAGGGAAATCTTTCAAGAATATACAAAATACTCCAAAAACTCATCTTGGTAAAGGTTGAAGTTAAAGAAAAATGGAAAAAAGAGTTGAAAATTGATATCACAATGGAAAACTGGACAGAGTCACTAAAAGGAAATACTGCAATAACACAATCAAAATATTGGAATGAATTTGCGTGGAAATTACAACAGAGATTTTTTATTACACCTGACAAATGCGGGAAATCTCAGCCGTTAGGGACTAGTTGTTGGAGAAGCTGTGGAGAGCAAAACGCAAATTATAGCCATATTTTTTTCTTATGCCCAGTACTAAAAACATTCTGGAAGGAATTTGATAAAGCGATAAAATATATTTTTGAGTTGCGACAGACCTTAACATTAGAAAACCTTTTAGGTATAAGCCTGTCCAAGAAAATAGAACCTAAATATCATTTTTTTTTAATATAGTACGTATATCTGCAATAAAACAACTAACAAGGGGATGGAAACAAGAAAAAGCCCCAGATTTGTGTAGGTGGCATAGCACAATAGAAAACATCGTGGATATGGAAAGACTTACTTTTAGAGTTAGGAACCAACTTAGTAAATAGAATAAGTTATAACCAGAAAAAATACTATACATAAAATAATGATATGCACACATCGGTCAACAGCACAGATAATTCCACACAGGACCAAAGACATATGTAGGCTTAAACACCCCCCTATAAATGGCCAAAAACGCGCCTATAAATATCTAAAAACAAGTACAATAGCACATAGAATAAAATAGTGTTATGTAGGCTCAAATACCACTCCCCTACTTTCCCTCCCCCCCTCTTTTCTGTGTGTCATGTTTTGTTTTGTATGGAGTAATTTTTTTTTTTTGTATAAGTTTTCTATCATGTTTTTTTTTTTTTTTTTTCTTCTATCATTTTTTTTTTTTTTTTTTGTCATGTCTTTTCTTATTTCTTTTTTTATATGTATAAAATAACAAAAAACAAAAATTGCAATGTAACATGTGAAATAAGTGAAGTGGGTACCTTACATGGATGTAGATAAATAATTGCAATAAAGTATATATATAAAAAAAAAAGCTCAACCCAAAGTCATTAAGGGCCATCAGAGCCAGAAATGGATGTCATAACGCGTATTGTGGTAAGAGCAGGATGGGAGCGCTACGTTCTGACATGTTAATGTGCAGCTCCATCACAGGGAACGCTGGCAAGCGTTTCAGTACATTCCTTCACTGAACACAGTCATTAACAAGCCCACGCCATGATGCTTCTCTCCTCTCTTCACTCTGTCATTTGTATCATGATTCATTCTAATTAATTAATTGTGCAAAAGTATTTTTGTGTGAGTAAATAACATACCTAAAGCATACTATGTTTCGCCCTCTGGCGGCATTTAGTCTCGATTGTGTATTGCATATTATGCATATACTTTATACATACATAATGCACTGTATGCTGTTTTATTTGAATATTATTGACAGTTAACAAGTAGGATACTCTCTGTTTGCGAAAATGTTCAGAACTCAATGTGGATTATGTAATCCATTAACTGACCTAAATCACACACAGTGGCTGATAAAACATTGCTCAAAAACAAAGAGCCAATGTGCCCTTATCAAGAGCACATTGATTTAATTGCTATTGTAAATAATATTTACAATATGATCTAATGATCTAAGATGATATTTACTAACTAAGTAACAGTGGCTAAGGAGCTGGGCTAGTAGGCAGTGGCTAAGGAGCTGTAACAGTGGCTAAGGAGCTGGGCTAGTAGGCAGTGGCTAAGGAGCTGTAACAGTGCCGCTAAGGCTAAGGAGCTGGGCTAGTAGGCAGTGGGAGCCTGAAAAGTTGTGGGTTGCACCGCACTTGGAGTTTGAGGAGAATGGCCCTTGTAATATAATTGTAAGTCGCTTGGATAAAATGCTAGATTAATACATGTAAATGTAAACTGTGGGTTTTCCCAAACTAGCCCAAACTGCCAATTAGACATAAATTTGAATGACCTATGTAATCTAAACCTTTAATAGGAAGTTCACCATTGTCTGAGATAAACCTTCTACCTAACCGGTTTAATTTATTAACAACTGCATTTCGTTGTCTACTGTATTTCGTTGTTGTACTTGCACAATGACAATAAAGTTGAATCTAATTTAATCTAATCTAACTGGTAATCCAATATATACTTAGTGCTTCAGTGGAAGTGTTGCATAATGATCTCCTCAATCACTCACCTTTGATGATAAGAATCTTGATGCAGTTCATAATTCACATTCCTAATTAACAGTTCAACTGAAGAAGGCGCAGTATTTTGCCAGAAATACAAAAGGACGTGGCATCTGTGGCAGCATATGTTTGTTTAGAAAAACAAATGTTACATAACCCAACGAGGACGTTGGTGGATGGAGGAATGACTGATATCTCTGGAGGTCTGTTGCATGAACTGTTCTTCTCACATGGGTTTGATATTTAGGAACGATGCTCAAAAATATTTGTTATGTGTTATGCATTACTATATTGACTTGATGGATGCCATCACAATGCCAGATGTTTCACATATCTAATTGTAAGAGTAAACAAGGGATTGTGTGTGTGTGTGTGTGTGTGCCTGCAGGGAAGACGAGATTCAATGCAACAAATTCACATTTGTAGGTAAAAAAAAATCTGCCACATGCAACACAGCAACACATTAGGGACCTGACAAAAATACTGAGATGGCAATTTCACTACTACGCTCACCACCACCATGTTATACGTCCTAATCTGAAGAAATATTATTACATTACATTCAGCAGACACTGTTGTCCAAAGTGACTAACATATGTCAAATTTTACAAGGGACTACTGTACATTGTCCCAAGAGCAACTTGGGGTTAAGTGCCTTGCTCAAGGGCACAGTGGTGGAAGCCGGGAATTGAACCCACAACTCTCAGGCTACTGCACACTAGCCCAGCTCCTTAACCACTACACTACACTACCCCCACCCCATTATCTTTCCATACTCAATAAGATTAATTTGTGCTTCACATTATGAAAGCATTTCATCTTTGGATTTGCAACCATGCCAAGACACAGCGTGATCTGATGAGCTGATGTCCAATAAGTAATATCCTGTCTCATCCATGTCATCATGCACTCTGTCACAACAGCTCGATGGTGTTTCATGCCCCCAACATCGTCTTCCAGGCAGTGCTGCCACCGCTGACTTAAAGGCACCTAACCCTAAACCTAACCCATGCCCAACCCTAGTGCCTTCCAGGCAGCGCTGCCTTGAAGACAACATTGGGGGTGATGGACAACAACAACAACAACACATTGCATTGTCGTTCATATAGCGCTTTATCAAGGCACCCAAAATGCTTTACAGTGAAAGGGGAACCTCAACTGAACGCACACACTAGTTTGAGTTGGAGAGTGAAAGAATACACACACACACACGCACACACACACACACACGCACACACACACACACACACACACACACACACACACATACATGCCCACTATACACCATCTTGGGATAGAGAGTGAGAGTGAAGGGTGAATCTACATTACGGACACATACTGCTCAGTTTCAGGAACTGACAGGGATATCGCATGAGGTCACTGTCAGAAGCTGTGACCTCAGGTCAGCGGCCCACTCATGCTTTGGAGCAAAGAAATGACATCACTTAGCTAAAACAACTCTCAGCCTGAATCATCCTTTCACCGCATCACTTCCCTATTTAGCCATTCTCTCATTTTATTGGACACCTCATCTAGCCATTAATGAGGGTATATAGTATCCAAGAACAAAACATAGGGGGAAACTCTTTTACCATATCAGATCCTTCACTGCCTATGACAATGGATAATATACATTGAGACATAGCGATACATATCTCAGGAGCACATGATCACAAGATGTTCATTTTAAAGCAAATCACAGTAAGGAAAGAGATATATGGGATGATGGCATCTGGAATCCATGTGTCAATCAAATCCTAAGCGTATCCAGGCTCTGCACCATTTCATATAACCTTGACGACGAGAGACTGAAATACTAGGACTTTATGCTCCTTTGAGATGAATCTAGAGATTAATTATAGAGAACTCATTTCTAATGAGTTTTAATAGCTTCTAAAGTGGGGCAGAGATCAAATTCAGCAACCCTGTGAGGGAGATAACCGCCAAGTCATTTGCTGGTACGTACTGTCACAAGAACTGTGAAACATTTCAGAAGGTCGGAAAAAGACCCTACAACACACAATGCCGAATTAAATGACCATCATGAAGTAACAAACACTAGTTGTTTGTTTTAGAGAAGATCGAACATTCCTCTCATATGTCCCCTGACACATTATGAAACACATAACCAATCATCTGGGAACACAGAAGCTTTAAGTAGTCTGAAACTAAAACAGTAGTCTCAAAACACTCTTAGGTGTAGCTTTAAGTATAGTCTGAAACTAAAACACTCTTACTTGTAGCTTTAAGTAGTCTGAAACTAAAACACTCTTACCTGTAGCTCAGGATTCACTTGACAGGCTTTTCAGTTGCACAGCAACAGGACTGAAACAAAGCTTCACAACCGTAGACACAGGCACAGGAATCCCCTAATCGCTTTCTCTCTACTGCTCTCTCTGTCTATCTGTTTCACTCCAACACACACGCACACACACACACACACACACACACACACAGGAATGTGTGTTGAGGTTGAGCTCACTGGTGTGTGTGTGTGTGTGTTTGTGAGTCAGAGAGGGAGGGGACGGGCGTGACACCCCAGCCTGAACACACCCTCCTCCCTCTGAGGCCCAGCGGTGCCCCCTGCAGGTGACTTGCAGATCCATCGCCTTACAGGGCTGTATTTGGAGTAAACGGAATGTTACTTGGGGTTTTAAGCCCCCAATGTCGTCTTCCAGGTAGCGCTGCATGGAAGGCACTAGGGTTAGGGTTAGGGTTAAAGTTAGGGTTAAGTACCTTGAAGTCGACAGTGGAGGCTTAAAACACCAAGAATTTCCCCTTGGGGATCAATAAAGTATCTATCTATCTATCTATCTATCTATCTATCTATCTATATATCTAAACACTGTCGAGCAAACAGAATAGCATGAATCTGCTGATCGTGTGTTTGAGAGGGAACATGCAAACAATGACAGTTTACATTCACATAGGGAACTGTGAAGCTGTGTCAAAATGTCCACCCATCCTGACAACAAACGTTTTAAGCACTCAATACAACTTTGTTGCACCACTGTCAATGAAACTGAAAGTGGTCCAATACATAAATGAAACCAGTCATGCCATAAAGCATTATATTATTGAAATGACCATCATTGATATGCATCATTTCATTCAAATAGTATGACTGTAGTGCCAGCTATTCTTGAGAAGCCAGCACCCTGGTTCACCGCTAAGCTTTCTGTGAAAACAAGCTGACGCAACTCTTGTGGCTAGGTTGGGGCCGTGGTGAGGATGTTTATTTATTTGTATTTTGTAATATTATTTGGCTGATACTTTAATCCAAAGTGATCTACAGATGCAAGGCCAGACTCCAGACTGGAGCCACTCAGGGTTAAGTGCCTTAATTGCTCATGGGCACAATACAGGCATCTGGGAATCAAAGTCACAACTTCTCAGGCTACTGCACGCACACCCTGCTTCTTATCCTCTCACCGCCCTGATGACACACACACACACACACACACACACACACACACACACACACACATACACACACACACACACGCACATACATACAAACCGGTACATACACACATACTTATGTACACAAAAATGCCTGATATAGATCACATTGCGCACACATGACAAGCATACACAATTGTTGGTATTGTAACTATCGGTATATACCCCTTTATTACAGATATTTCCTCAAGTGTCTGCTATGTTGTGTTGATAACAGTGTCTGGTACTAGGCCTACTAGGAGTAGTGTGCACACACACACACACAGATTACTGGGTACACACACTATGGGTGCATACACACGCTGCTTCTTAGCCACTATCCTCTCACCGCCCTGATGACACACACACACACACACACACACACACACACACACACACACACACACACACACACACACACACACTAGGAGTGCATGCATACGCTGCTTCTTAGCCACTATCCTCTCACTGCCCTGATGATGGTGGAAGATCAATAGGAGAGGTCAGGACAGAGGAGGAGAAATCATTAAGGGGTCAGGTTCACTCTCTCCACAAAGCCCCTCTGTGCCTGCAAGGGCCGGCCGGACGAGGAGCCCAAACATGAGACAGGGCCAGTCAGTCTTCTCTCTCTTTCTCTCTCTCTCTCTCTCTCTCTCTCTCTCTCTCTCTCTCTCTCTCTCTCTCTCTCCCTCTCTCTCTCTCTCTCTCTCTCTCTCTCTCTCTCTCTCTCTCTGGGTGGCATTGTGTTCAGCTGCAGGAATTCTAGTGTTGTGTACAGCAGGAGAACCTTTCTTCAAAGGCTGAGTGGGCTTTCGCTGTACAAACAAAATGCACTCTTAGCAGAGTGGAAAGATTGTTGTGTCTTTCATTCATTATGTCTTTCTTTCTTTCTTTCTTTCTTTCTTTCTTTCTTTCTTCCTAGCTTTCTAAATTCCTTCAGCTCTTGTTAGTGCTGGGTCTGGCAGTGAGTCTGTGTGGTATGTGTGTTGGGTTCACACGTGAATCCTCCTTTAGTGCTCCTGCATTATTAAATGACAGCATTCACAAAGTGTCAGATTCTAGGATTGGGTTTCACCGGAGTAGACAAAAGCATGTGGTCTAGATTTTGAAGGGTTAGTGTGCGTGAGTGTGTGTGTGTGCACTGTATTGATACAGGACCCAGCCTTGTGTGTATAGGGGTCTTCATGACTCAGGTTAGTATACATTGTTTTGGAGCAAAACACCTAACCACATCCCCTGAAAACAGCAACATCCCTTGCACGCAATTACACAAAAGACACACACACCCAGCAGACACACACACAAAACACACACACACACACACACACACACACACACACACACAGACACACACACACATGTCAAAGTAGCTGTAAATTGTGATATGAAAACACCAGAGGATGAATTCCAGAGCTTGCAGACGCAGATGCTTATGGGCTGGAATGACATAAACACGTCTGTATAGAAATACACAGCACAGTTAAGATAGCACATTTCATAACAAGTCCGTATAGAAAAGAAGAAGGGTTTAGCTCTTTCTCCAGTTACACAGCATATTACAGTAAGATAGCACATTTCATAACAAGTCTGTATAGTAAAGAAGAATTGGGTTTAGCTCTCTGCAATTACACAGCATAGTTAACACATTTCATAACAATTACACCAGCTACAAACATATACAGTATATAAGTATAAATATACTCTTTTGATCCTGTGAGGGAAATTTGGTCTCTGCATTTATCCCAATCCGTGAATTAGTGAAACACACTCAGCACACAGTGAGGTGAAGCACACACTAATCCCGGCGCAGTGAGCTGCCTGCAACAACAGCGGCGCAGTGAGGGGTTAGGTGCCTTGCTCAAGGCACTTCAGCCGTGCCTACTGGTCGGGGTTCGAACCAGCAACCCTCCGGTAACAAGTCCGAAGCGCTAACCAGTAGGCCACGGCATGTTGCATGGATAGGTGAAAGCGTGGGTATGTGCTTGTGTAGGGCTACATAATGTACACGACGCACGAGAACACACACACACACACACACACACACACACACACACGCAGGTACAGTCAACCATTCATACAAAGTGCCAATGAATCACACACCTCAGTCTAGTCTCACACTCCTGTGCTATTTCTCAGGCCAGTTAAAATGTTCCACTCAAATTAGTCAATAAACTATGACCTCTCTACGACCTCTCTACTTCATCTCATGTCTAATCCCCACAGAGCCAAAGAGACACTGATACCACACACACAGTGACCCACTAAGCTAACAAAGACCCGGTGAGATCATTCGGATCAAAAAGCAAACTTCAACATTCATCATCATCACTGTCTGCAGCACAATGGGACAATGTCCCATTATCGCATACATACACAGACTTGCAGAGGATGTTACATGGTGGTATTTTAGGATTACCTTCTTCACCAAGTGTATGGTGTGTTACATAAGCGCTGAGGGATCCCAACCCAACTGCTGGGAGAGACAACAACTCCCAAGGAAGAGATGCTATTGGGTTAAGAGGCTGTTTGTGTTCAAGACACAACTAATGCCCTTCCATACCCTTAATTATCATGTGTGCACACACAACTATTACTCCCCTCTCCCACACACACAAACACACACACACAGGCAAGCACACTCACAGAGACTAACACTTTTGTTTAGATTCATCTCAGACAGGCAAATCTGCTATTTTTTTTATTTTTAAAGCATAAAAATGAAATGATAAAAATAGCTATTAAACAAAAAGATGAACATCTCAAGAGTATTTGTCCTGGCATGCATTGTGAGTATTCCCCTAACTATATGTATCCAAATGTCTGGTCATGTAGCCTATCTTATACAGTTAAGCAATCTCACATACACACAAATGAAAGGACATATATTCATGATGTAACATAATCTGAGTAGGCTACCCAGAAGTTCGCATCAAGATGTAACATGGTACAATATTTACAAGAGTAAATTGGTGTGTTTGGCTCAGGGTCATGGTGCAACGGACCCTAGGGTGAAATTACTCCGAACCATCGATTTAAGTGCTAACTGGCCCACATAAAGTATTTCGTAAATTTAATTTATTCCATAAACATGTTGCCGCTATTCCCAGATAGTTAGAACAGTCATTACATTAATAGTCATGTGCTGGTGTTTCTAGGCTATTTTCCTTCAGGTATGCAGAATGCTGCTGTCCTGACTTGTTAAAGACCATACCGGACGGACAGGACGGAATCTCTACAGCTCTTGGTCAGCGTTCCCCTGTAGTGACTGTATATGAGTTTATGATGTACTGTAGCCTACTCTTATCTTGTCTGGATACCTTGATATCCTTCCATGGGTCATAATTAAGATAAGTCTCGCTGAAAGCGTCTAGACTGAACTGTGATAATGCACATAAACTAGGCCTATATGGTAGCAGTAGCCTATAGGACATGCTAGATAGTTTATAATGCACATAAACTACCATAGGACATACTAATTAGTCTAAAATGTGTTTATTTACCCCTTGTGTGGCGGTTAATGACGATAAATAATGTAGTCAATAAACAACTTTCATCCATAATGTCGTTGTATTAACTACCAGAACTTGATAAACAGGTAGACAAATAGATGAATAGATACTTTCACCAAGTGAAATTTAGACTGAATGATTACTTGTATCAGGGGTTTCAGATGTCTCGAAGAATGTCACCCTTATAAAACACTTTTTGTATTCCATAAAAAAGTTCGACTGAGCGCAGCATTTGAATAGCAACTTCTGAATCTCTTTAACGCAAATGTTGCGGTCTCCAAAAATAGCTGACGTAACAGAAGAGAACACACATGGTTTTCTCAAGACACTTCAATAACACCAATTGTCAATGAATAACAGACTTCACTGATCTCGACATATGTAGGCTACAATGTAGCTTAATGAACACGTACCACCACTTCGCCCCCCTTTGCTGTCCCGTCATCATGAGAAAAGTAGTCATTCATCGCAACTCCGTTGGTCAAGGTCTTCAAATTCTATAGTAGCCTAGTCCTTAATGTGTATTGTGTATTCCGTAAAAAGATTAAATTTCTTCCACATGCATGTCAGAGAAACTGACGACGCCACAAAATCCAGCCAGGACTGGTCTTTTCCTAGGTCTAACTGGCGTTAGCGTTATGTCCATGCGCACACCTGTACGCTAGGGTCAATTATTCACGAGACACCCACAGATACCATAAGTCACTGGAGGACAGCCCAGTAATGAGAGCGATTACTCCACTCACTGGTGGTGAAGATCTTATATATTATGGACTATATGCTGTGGGCACTATGAAAAGTATTGCAAAGGAAGGTATTGTGAAAAGTGCTTTCCCACTCGCGAAAACTCTCTCACTCTCTCTCTCTCTCTCTCTCTCTCTGTCTGGCTGTGTGTGTCTGTGTGTTATAGTTAGCTCATTATAGCTAAGACCTATTTGAGAGTAGTGATACTTTTATGCCCATCATGGGTTAGCAGCACGAAATGCATATGATGTTGATGTTGAGAGTTGAGGGCAGAGAAACCAGACACTCCATACAAAACTGACCAGATCTAACCAATGACTTTGAGCAGGATCGGAGTCAGGAAAAATATTACAGTAATTAGGAATAATATTTAATATAATGACATATGATTTATAATATAATATGATATAATATATGATATGATATGATACGATACGATACGATACGAGACATAATAATATAATATAATATAAGATAATATAATATAATATAATATAATATAATGTAATATCTCTTGTCACAAGTGTGCAGGTTTATTTAGTGGGCTGTTCATGTTCATACACATGCTATTCTTGAATAACGATTTTGCGGTTTGCCATCACAAATGGGTGCAGGAGCTTGGCAGCGCACAATGCCTGGCAGGTAAAACTGTTGACCTCAGTTTTGTTCTGGCTGTTTCTGAGGGGCCGCGGATCTCACATTTCGACATTTACTAGCATCAGTATGTCATGCCAAATGCCACTGGCTAAAGCATTTAGAGTTGCTGTAACAAGGTGACTGAATGTGAGGGTGAAATGTCACAAATAGGCAAAGGCACAATACCATGAACACAATGTACTGCTGGGACACAAGACAACTCTAATCTTCACCATTCAGAGATTTATAACGTTTCCTAATTACCTAAGAAAGATATGATTCAATCCAAAAGTGCGCAGTCACATTTCTGAGGGCAGTGTCTCATGACCTATACAGAAAGTCTTTGTCTCTGCCGAGCTGTTGAAGGGGAATAAAAGGCCCTGTTCAAGCCATGTATGCTATGGAAAGTTTTTGTAATTCATCTTGTGAAGTCGTTCAATCAGGGTGACCCAACCCAAGACAAATAAAATCTGGGTTGATGTGCCATTTTGTGACAAACACAATATTACAGTAAAGCTGTTTCCTGTAGCCAAGCCTTTCTTTCAGTAATTTGTAATATAGGTGACCTGCCCACAGAGTTCTCTGTCAGTGACGTTCATTTGACACTAACCAATGGGAGAGCTGTTCTCCAAGCTTTACACCTTTACAGATGTCCCTTCAGTAAAAATAAATATCCAGGCTCCAACCTCTTCTTTTTATTGTTTAAAAATCCCTAAAATGATTAATCCAGACATGTAAAAGTGGAAGCTGCACTGAATACAACAGGAAAGCCCTGCAGCGCATAGTGAACACAGCTGGAAGGATTATTGGTGCTTCTCTCCCCTCCCTGAAGGACATTTACACCTCCCACCTCACCCGCAAGGCGACCAAAATTGTGAGTGATGCAAGTCACCCCGCTCACAATTTGTTTGATCTACTGCCCTCTGGGAAGAGGTACAGAAGCCTGCGCTCCCGCACCACCAGACTCACCAACAGCTTCATACACCAGGCTGTTAGGATCCTGAACTCTCCCCCCCCTCCCTCCCCCCTCAGCTACATAACATCCTGGACTTTTAGACCCACAATGGCTGCCTTGCACTACTCCACTTGCACTACTCCACTTATACACTTGCACACTTGCAACTTGTTGTTGTTGTCCTGTTGACAAAACTACCTCAGCCATTTATTGGCCTGACTTTTGCACTTTTATATTGACTGTCTACTGTATGCACAATTGCACAATTTCTACCAAATTTTGCTGCTCTTATTTCTTCATTGTATGTGCCTTCTTATATTTTTACTTTTTATATTGTGTACTTGAATGTTATGTTTGTCTGTGGACCTAATTGGTAAAATATGTCTTGTCTCCACCGTGGGATAGTAGGAAACGCAATTTCGATCTCTTTGTATGTCTTGACATGTGAAGAAATTGACAATAAAGCAGACTTTGACTTTGACTTTGAAAAAAAATATGGCACAAATTCTAAATAATGTCTAGTCATGTCAACTCTGGTGTGTGACACTGGTGCCATACATGCTGTAAAAGTCTCATGAGTCTTCAAGAGTCTCTGCCTATTGACCAATGACTTGGATGAGAACAATACTCTCAACTTCGCACAAACTCCAGTTGTCCCTGTGAGGTGTTAATACATGGTTTAGAGAGAAATCCCCCTTGAATACTAGTCAAAAAAATAAAATCAACCATCAATTAGTCAAGACTAGCCATTATGTAAGTACTGAGTCTGGACAAGCAATTATCTATTGCAACACCATAAGAATGAACTGAGCCCTGTACATGATAAATAAAGTAAAAAAGAGGGGTATTTATCCTTTATTTTACCAGGTGATGTCCCATTGAGATATTCAAATCTCTTTTACAAGGGAGCCCTGTCCTCTGTGTTGTTTGTGAAAAACACGGCATGACTAGCAATATTCTGATGTAATATTACAGGTCGCTGGGCCAGGTGTGTTCCTGCTAATCATTATTTACAGCTGAGCCAGACCAGACTCCATGAGTTCACTGACTCCTTCGCCAGCCCCTCCCTGCTGCGTTCAGAAGTGTTGCGTGCGGCCGGCCCGCGACAATACTGCAAACTAGCACGGCCTGATTTTAAATCCCTCTACAAGGCCGGGAGAGAGAACACCACAGGGAGATCTGCAAATAGACTGAGAACCGCCACACAGACAGCCAGATATACATGTGATGGATGTGTGTGTGTGACACTGTGTGTGTGTGACACTGTGTGTGTGTGTGTGTGTGTGTGTGTGTGCGTTGTGCACTTGATATGTGTGAACCACACATCTTGTGAACTATACACACTCTTAAAATGAATGTGTTGGAAACAACACAAACGGAGTTGTCCCTATCTGGACATTGAGATGTGTTGAAAACATCACATACGTTTTAAGAGTGTATCAGTATGTGTGTAGTTCTCTCTCTCTCTCTCTGTATGTGTGTCTGTGTGTAATCTGTGTGTATATTTATGTGTGTATGCATATGTTTTCTGTAAGATCTTGCCCTGTGTGTGGGTGTGTACTTGCAGTGTGTGTTCCAGACGGACTATAGCAAAGAGGTCAGTGGGTCCAAAGCTTACTGAGCATCAGAGGAACATCACACAGTGGGGGTGGTGAGACAGGAGGGTGGGTGGGGTGGGGGTTAGACCAGAGAGAGTTAGTGTGTGTGTGTGTGTGTGTGTGTGGGGGGGTAAAGACCTGGTGTCGAAGACAGACAGGGGGATTAGGAACAACCAATGTTAAGTGACTGCCTGCCCTATAATCACATAGAGAATGTGAAGAGAATTATGGGACATAAATACACTCAGACATACATACTTATATAACACCCAAAACAGTAAAGCAAGGCTTTGTCAGTCAGGCATACAAACATAGGCCTACAACATAGCCTACTTCCATGGGTCATAATTAAGATAAGTCTCGCTGAAAGCGTCTAGACTGAATTGTGATAATGCACATAAACGGTAGCAGTAGCCTATAGGACATGCTAGATAGTTTATAATGCACATATACTACCATGGTAGTATAAGACATACTAATTAGTCTATAATGTGTTTATTTACCCCTTGTGTGGCGGTTAATGACGATAAATAATGTAGGTGTTAAAAATCAATATTTCAAAGTGTTTCAAACACTATTCTCATCGTTTTTTCTTTAATTGCTCTCAGATTGTACCCAACCCAGACAGGACGCAGACCTCCACACTAACTGGAAGGCTAGACCGCCCCTGAATGAGCTTGTGGGAAACGCGTTTACCAACATGAGAGTAGATATATTCATTCAGACTGCAGACGCCAGTAATGCAATAAAGATCAGACTGGGATCTTCTCCAGTGAGTGTGGCTATTTAAGGTAAAGGACTCGCAAACAATTCAGGAGAGTAGAAGAAGATCCAAAATGGCTGCTGAGTCTGACACAGGAGCAGATCTGGCCTAGTCGTGGCCTAGATCTGGCGTGGACTCAGCGTCTACAGCGATCACAGCCATATTGAACGAGTGCTGTGGGAATCCTTTATGTCAGTGGTTCTTAACTGGTCTGGCTTTGGGACCCACAATGATGCATGTAACATGTTCATGAAGTCGAGACCCATATATTTGTTTTACGATCAAGCCAGCGAATACGGTGAGCTACATGGTAAGACACGCAAAATTCCTGCAGGCCTATTTGTTTGAAACATGCTGATGTTTGGCAATACATTTGTGAAGCCTTCAAGAACTCCTGATGTCACCTTTCAAAACACTCGGCATGTTTGTTTTTGACAAGGGTCCTTTGTTTCTTTCTATGTGTCATCTGACCGATCAGACCAGATCTGAAAGGTCTGATATTAGATCTGATAAGGTTGCATTGTACAACTAAATATGTGTTTTTAAAAAAAAAAAAAAAAACAAACAAACAAAAAAAAACAGCTCCGCAACCCAAACAGCTACACACTTTTGGGTCCCGACCCAAGTGTTAAGCAACACTGGTTTATGTCACGGTTGTTGGATCATTCAGCTGGATGAGCTCATCATCTTTTGGCTCAGTATCTTAGCATCAGGCCCATATGGTAAGCTTTGGAAAAGTAAAGAAAAACAAATACCTCATGTGTGAAGGAATTGGGGAGAGCTTTATGATGGTATTTGGCTGCTTCATAATGAAAGTTTGATGAAATGAAAACTGAAATGATCTTAAACGAGTCACATTCTTAAAATGACAGTGACACTGTAATCATATTTAATTAGAGACCGTTATTGCTATCAGCATAGGATGTAAACCCAGTAAACAAAATAAAGTCCTGGCGACGTCCCCTAAAGGTCCCCTGGCGAACGTCACCTCCTCGACATTGTGTAGGGTTCCCTTTCGTCCCCGCGGACCTCTGTTGGGAGGTCTAAAAAGCGTCCACGAGACTTTGAGAGGGCGTCCTGTAATGGTCACCGCGACATTATGTGCGCGACTTTTATATTTCCGCGATGGTAAAAAAAACAAAAACATGAAGCGCGATTTGGTAGGGTATTACATCCTGTAAGTCTCAGCGTTGCTAGGAGAGAGCTAGACGGAACATGAACACGTATTAATGACTTGATCTACAACTACACAATCAAGTTCACTCAACTCATATTTTCACGCATGAAATCACGTCCTCCGAATGCATTACACTAATGATGAGTAGACATGGATATTTATACCGGGCTAGCATGTGCTGCTTTCAGATCTACGGTGTCATTTTCTTAATAAACTAATAGCAGTATTATTCAATCATATGCAAGCATTTTTTGATTAGGCCCAGCCTTCTGAAGCAACACTTCAATGGATCGGTTCCAGATGGATGAGTGGAGCTAGGCGGAGCGAAATTCATCTGGCTAGGGTCAGGTTAGGCTAATGCAGCTACTGCTAGAGACTAGATAGATAGATACTTTAGTCATCCCCAGACGTGTAACGTGAAGTCGTGCATGGATGTCATGTCTCCGCCTGCAGGCGGTAGCCAGAGCGCTCTCAACTCCGCTGCCATGTGTGAATAAACAAACGTCCCCCCCATGTCCCCGGTATAACGTTATTGTCGGGTCCTTAGGAGGTATTTGAAATGACCAAATGCAAATGTCATCCAAGGGACCTGACGGTGACGTCCCCAGAAAGTCCTGAACCGGACGTCACGCAATAACCAAACGATAACTTGCTCCAGACGTCAATAAGGTCACCGGAACATCCGCTAGAGAACATGACGTTCGGGACCAATCGGGGACGTCGTGAATGTCGGCATAAGGTCCGGGGGACGTCCCGTGTTTGTCGGGAACATGTTCTCGTGCGAGCTGCTGTTTTCCTAATTTTCCGCAGTGTCAGTGTTTGCAAAAGTAGGCCCATAACCACGATCAGCATTCTTACTGACACGCAAATACTCCTCAACCAGTCCAACCAGCTCAGCTCAGCTTCTGCAGAACTGGGAGCCTGGCACAGTGGTGTTTTTTTTTTTGCATAAACACACGTTGAGCGAGACGTCGTGTGACACAAGCCCGGTGGTTTGGATGTGGTGTCCCTGAGGGGACACGGTGAGCTGGAAACAGCTCTCGTTGTCCCATGGAGCATACAGGCTGAGGTTGGCAAAAGCCCCTTACTGCTTTGTTCTGCCGCTCTCTCCTGCGGGTATTTACAGATCTGTTAGCGTGTTGCTTTTTTTAATTAAAGAGAGAGAGAGAGAGATAAAGAACTGATGCGTACAAAAACAGGAGACTGCAGCTCTGTTGAACAACTAAGAGAGGAGATCCAGCATTTGAAGAGCGCGAACATGAACGCCATCACTGAGCTCAGGGAAACCCTTAAGAGCGTGCAAGAGGAAAACTACAGCCTCCGTGCACAGATGGCTAAAATGAAAGAGGACAATTTAAGCAGGGAGAAAGCCATTACAAAACAGCTACAAGAACTGCAAGATCAACTATTAAATATCTTTCAGCCCACTCCCCTGCACCCCCTGGTGATGGTAATTCCCCACAACCCCCTCCAGCACCCCGCTCTGTCAAACCCCCACAACCCCCTACAGCACCCCGCTCTGTCAAACCCCCCCACAACCCCCTACAGCACCCCGCTCTGTCAAACCCCCCACAAGCCCCTACAGCACCCGGCTCTGTCAAACCCCCCCCCCCCACAAGTCCACTGATGTAAATCATTCCTGTTTGTTATTGTTGCTTACATATCTGTTTCATAATGGTCCAATCAGATGATTTAAAATGTGCTCATTTGTTGTTAGCCGCTGGAACATGCAGGGCCTCTACTCCTCAGCCTTTGGACTGAAAAGCAGGGGCCCTGAATTCTGAGTGTATTACAAATGTTGATATTCTCATCCTGACTGAAACATGGTGTGATAGAGACACACCCACTGGTTGTCCCTCAGGTTTTGGGGAAATATTGATACCCTTCCACAAAGTAAAAAAACAGTGAGACGTGGGGCAGCCTCAGGAGGACTTTTGGTGTGGTTTAGGGAAACTCTTGCCAAACACATTTCTGTTATCACAACAGGAAAAACCCACTGCTGGATAAAAGTTGATAATAAGATTGGCATATCAAAACAAAACGTATATCTATGCGCAGTATATGCCCCCCCAGCGGACTCCCCTTATTTTGATGAAGAGCTCATTCACACAATACAAACAGAAGGAAGCAATTTCCAGGCCCAGGGAAATGTGCTATTGTGTGGAGATTTTAACGCAAGAACAGGATATGAGCCTGACCAGGCTGATCCACAAGGCAATAGTCATGTGTTTGGTAGAAATACCCCATACATCACACCAAACCTCACCCAGAGAAACAACTTGGATTATGCTGTAAACAAAAGTGGTAAAGAATTAGTGCACCTCTGTCAAGCCCTAGGCCTGTACATACTTAATGGCAGGATAAAAGGAGACTCTTTAGGGAGGTTTACATGTTGTTCATCTCTTGGAAGTAGTGTAGTTGACTATGCAGTCACTGACATGGACCCCTCCTCCTTCAATGCATTCACTGTCAGGCAGCAAACTCCTCTCTCTGACCATAATCAAATTAATGTGTTTCTTAAAATGAATGGAAAACCCACAAACACAAACACGGAGCCCAATAAGCTGTTTAAACTTAATTCGACCTACAGATGGACTCCTAATAGCTCTGAAAAATTCGCACAAGCAATAAACTCACCTGAATTGGTTGAGGACATTACTAATTTCACTAACAAACAGTTCACTAATAATACAAAGGGCATAAATATGGCTGTGAATGAGCTGAACTTAATTTTCCAAAAGTCAGCGCAAAAGGCTGAGCTACTAAGGAAAACTAAAAAGAAAACAAAAAAAACAAGATCACGCCTGGTTTGACTCTGAATGCCAGAGCATCAGAAAACAGCTGAGACAACTGTCAAACCGGAAACATCATCAGCCTGAAAACACAGCCCTTAGAACTGAATACTGTGAAACACTAAAAACCTTCAAAAGCACAATCAAAAAGAAAAAAATAAATCACACCAACCAAATATTACACCAAATTGAAGAGTCCATCAATAACAACCAGTTCTGGGAGATGTGGAACAATTTGAGCACAGCCAAATCACAAGAGTCGGCCCTGCCGATTCAAAATGCAACAACGTGGACTGACTCAAAAATCTGTACAGTGAAATACCATCAAACCCAAAAATGAATCACATCAAGCAAAAACTCCAAAATTTGGAATTTGTGATCAAAAACAACCAAAACCCTCTTGACTATCCCATCTCAGCAGAAGAATTGGCACAAAAGCTGAAATCATCAAAAACCAAAAAGGCATGTGGTCCTGACAGCATCAGAGCTGAGATGCTAAAATACAGCACTCCCACATTACAAAAAGCTTTGCTCAAACTGTTTAACCTCATCCTTAGCTCTGGCTATTTTCCTGACACCTGGAACCAAGGAATTATTTCCCCAATCTACAAAAGTGGAGACAAATTGGATCCTAATAATTATCGAGGTATATGTGTGAACAGTAATCTGGGGAAGATATTTAGTTGCATTTTAAATGATAGGATACAAACCTTCCTTAATGAACACAATACCCTCAGTAAAAAAACAAATTGGATTTCTCAAAAACCACCGTACAACAGATCATATTTACACCCTACACACCCTGATCAATAAACATGTAAAATACCAAAGAAATGGAAAGATATTTGATTGTTTTGTAGACTTTAAAAAAACATTTGACTCAATTTGGCATGATGGATTATATTACAAACTTTTGCAAAAGTGTGTAGGGGGTAAAACATACGATATAATTAAATCAATGTACTCAAATTCTAAATGCAGTATTAAAATTGGAGAAAAACAAACAGAGTTTTTTACACAAAATAGAGGTGTGAGACAGGGCTGTGGTCTGAGTCCAACATTGTTCAATATTTACATAAACGAATTAGCGGTGCAGTTGGAACAGTCTACAGCCCCTGGACTCAGACTCCAAGAAACTGAGGTCAAATTCCTGCTCTTTGCTGATGACCTGGTGCTCCTGTCACCCTCAGAACAGGGCTTACAGCAGCTCCTCGATCTGCTAGAGCAGTACTGTCAGTCCTGGGCCCTGGCAGTAAACCCAATAAAGACCAAAATTATGATTTTTAAAAAAAAAACAAGGTGTCAGGAAAATAGATACACGTTCACTCTAGGCAGCACCGCCCTAGAACACACAATGCAATATACCTACCTTGGTCTAATCATTACTGCATCAGGGAGTTTCAGCATGGCAGTGAATGCACTAAAAGCAAAAGCCTGCAGGGCACTCTACGCCATAAAAAGAAAATTTCACAAAATAAACATCCCAACTACAATCTGGTGCAAAATATTTGACAGTATAATCCAGCCTATTGCGCTATATGGAAGTGAGATTTGGGGTCCACTCAGTATGCACAACTACACGAAGTGGGACAAGCATCCAACCGAAGCCCTACATGCAGAATTCTGCCGTTCAATACTTAAAGTTCAATCTAAAACACCCAATAATGCATGTAGGGCAGAATTAGGCTGTTTCCCATTGGCTTTACCAATACAGAAAAGAATCTTGAAATTCTGGATGCACCTGAACAGCAGTCCCGAGAACTCCCTCCATTTTGAGGCAACCAGGAGATGAACCCTGAAAAGAGTCCTCTGAGCCAGCTGGTACTGAAGCTAACTAACTCAATAACAACAACTAATACACATCAAGCTCAGTCCAGGTCTGTTTCCCAAACATCAATTAGAGTCAATGAAATAATGAATCAAGCAAAAGAAGAATATTTAGAACATTGGACAAACCAAATTACCACCCAAAGTAGAATGAATTGCTATCTGACCCTAAAAAGAGAATATGAATTGGCAGAGTATCTCATCTCTGTCAGAGATACAAAGCAGAGGCAAACCCTGACCAAGTACAGGCTCAGTGACCACAATCTAGCAGTAGAAACAGGCAGACACAGGAAAACCTGGCTTCCAAGAGAACAAAGAATATGTGGTCACTGGCAGGCAGAGATGGTTGAGACAGAGGAACACTTCTTTCTACACTGTGAAAAATATGAAAACATTAGACGGGCTTTCTTCCCCAAATTCCAAAGAGATATCCCACATTTTCAAGACTGGGACAATAATGAAAAAATGACCATACTCCTTGGCGAAGGGCCCTCTGCTGCCCTAGCAGCACAATTTATTTTGAAATGTGTGGATCTGAGGGACTCAACCTGAAACATGTACATACACATCACACACACACATGCACACACACACACCATCCTATTATTACTCTTGCTATTTACATTTGTTAAAAAATAAATAAAAAGAAAATAAAAAAAACCTGTCTCTGTGTTAACGGACACATACATGTTCCTGTGCACAGATGTGTGTGTATGTATGTATATGTACTGTATGTGTGTACATGTATATATGTGTACACAGACCTACACACACACACACACACACACACACACTCAAATGCTATTATTTACTCTATGTTCACATGTTTACCCGCATTGCTGTATGTCTATTTTCTTTCTTTTGTTATTCTACTGTGTTATCTGTAACACTGGCTTTGGCAACACTGTATCCAAACAGTCATGCTAATAAAGCTCCTTTGAATTTGATAAACTTTGTTGTTCAGAATACTGTCGATCTGATATTACGTAAGGCAATTGTGTGTACTGCCAGGAAGAGAGATAAATATGTCCATCATTTGATAGTCAAAAACAAAAAAATCCCTGTCTCACAACTGAATAACACAAGAAAACAATTAAATAGCGAGAAGACTTGTGCAAAATTTAATTCTGAGATATCGAAAAGAAGCTTACAGCTGAGGATACATTTACAATAATTTCCTTCAAACATTACACATGCACATTTTTTCTCCCCAAAAGTCACAGTCTCAGAAAACAGAAGAACAAATGACTAGGAAGTAGACACTTTCACATCATTTGAGACTTTAAAGAAATATGAGATGATGGTTTGGGTGAATAGTGAAACGACATTCTAAAGAATTGGATTCCCAGCAGAGCCAGACCCCAACCCACAGGCACAGGAAGAGGCCTGACCCAGTTCAGCCTGTTTCTTCTTCTTTCTGTTGCGGAAGAATGAGATCTCGCACACACAAATATAAAAACGATTCATTTGAGAAAAGTTTCCAAATCTAAATGCTGGCTGGAGTAGGGTTGTGGGTTGAAGTATGTTCAATGCTTCCATGGCTAAAAGCCCAAAGGGATTCTAAAACATTCTGTGTGAAACATTCTGTTCTGAAAAATTCTGCTTTTATGCTTTTGAATCTTATAAAAAATAGATAGCAGTAAGTTCACAAATGCACACACACACACTTTGGGTGGTGGGGAAACCTGGTAGATTTTTAGAGTTCTAACAAACAGTATACAGTAACCTAAAGGTGCAGAAAGATAAAGACAAAAAGGGCTAAGGATCACTTCAGGTCCGAGATTAAGACAGTAAGCCCACCAACACATGAGCACAATTAAATCCTTCATTTCTTATGTACCAACACTGTACATTCACGTGATCATTCACACAATCATCTCTCAAAATAAAACTAAGTAAGTACATCTCATATATACACAAGGAGTGTTTGCAACCCAACCTCATCCCAGCTTTCAGACTCCTGATTTTTAGGCTGAAAATATGTAATTGTGGCATACAGTGCTTCCTTCACAGGCTGAACATGAAATTACAGGCTGCCTGATTCTGGCCTTTAACCCTTCTCATGAATCTCTACAATCATCCCGTACAGAGAAAGAGAGAGAGAGAGAGAGAGAGAGAGAGAGAGAGAGAGAGAGAGAGAGAGAGAGAGAGAGAGAGAGAGCGAGAGAGAGAAATTACAGCCAGCACAGTGCTTAAATGTGTAGAGGACTCTTTACTCTTTATACGTACATCATGTAGTCATGTCCACATGTATTGGAAACTCACATATACAATTCTCTAAAATGGTTAAAATCTTTTACTTAAAAGCTCATTTCATTTGTTAAATAGATATGACTGCTGTTGGTTAAAACTGTTTAT